>NC_086286.1:1119196-1419196 GCF_963924245.1 Chroicocephalus ridibundus
CCTGCTTTAAAAGCAGCTCAACTGCTGTACGGTGAATCACCCCTCACTATTCTGTCCACGCAGGGCTGGGGCACGGTTTGGAGCTCCTGGTTGCTATGAAGTGACTACACCCGGAGATTTTAGGGAAAGCCTGCCCATGGCAATACTGCAACCCCCTTGAGAACTATAAATCCTGCTGGACCTGGTGCTGGCTGGCTCTTTCCCTCTCCCCTCCGTGCCATCCCATGGAGCCCATCAGCGCCGCTGCTGAGGGGTCTGTGGCAGGGGGAAGGCAGCTGCTGAGCTGGAGCCACCTCGGCCTGTTTTCTGTGCCCTGCTGGCATCTCCCCTTTGCAGCCAGCCAGCCAGGGCAGGCAGAAAGCTGGCTGCCAGAACCTGCCCCACTGTGTCCTGCTGGGGCAAGAGACTGGTGCCTTTCCCTCCAGATGCTAGAGAGGACCACAGACACCTTCCTTCCCAACTCATGAATAGCCTTGGAGTGTGTCCCTGCTAAACCACACAAATACTAACAGCCTTCTAGGAACGTGGCCAGTCGTGTTCTTTAAACACGTGAGCAAAACCTACAATGTAATAAAATGTGAAAAATGGTTCACAGCTACAATGGGAGCTAGCCCCCAAAACAACACCCTTCCCCCCCACCAGTGCTCCCCACAACATGACACATTGAAAAAGTAGCTTACGAGATGAGAATGGAGACATTACTACCCAACAAAGGATGCTGTATTCACCTACCTACATCTTTCATACCGGAAATATGAAGCATTTCTGCTTTAAATAAGTCAAATGCCCTAAGCATCAGAGCACTGCACCCATGGGCAAGTGTCTACTCAGGAGCAGTTTCTGACCTTCCCATTAACAGTGAGTTCAGTTTCCTAATAGTGACCATGAGGGATGTCTTTTTGGAACTCATCAACACATTTCCCGTGGTCTGCAAGGGGCTGCTTTAGCAGCTGCTGCACAACCTCAGCACGGTGTGGCAACGCCTGCACAGGCAGCTCTACTGGCCCTTGTAGAACACCCCAAAAACCCCAAAGCGTTATGAATCTGGTCCATTCTCTTCACTGGCCTTCAAAACTTTGCGGTTAGCGTTGCACCTTCGATTTGCAATCTTGAAGGAGGACTCAAATGACAAAGGCGCTGCTAGGAGGTGGTGGGACCTACCCTGTAAGTGAAAGAACTGGTCGTTCATGAGGTTAGCCCTGATTTGAAGCAGCAAGACTAGGACTGGACTACCCTCGTGTGGCAATGGTGCCATTTCTGTCTCTTGGAGACACAAAGGTGCCTGGAACAGCACACAGGCAGCCACCGCTACTCTGAAAAGCTTACGGGAGTTTTATTTTTGAAAAGCAGTGTCTGATTACTCCACAGCAAAGATGATTCTGTAGAAGCAAGAGGGATAGGGAAAGAGCCCAATTTATATTAAAAAATATTGATGAAATCCAGTGTTATGACCTGTTATGACTGATTTAAGACTTCTATTTTCTTTAACACTTTTCAATTATTTCCCCCTCACACACACACTATTCATCAGCTTAGAAAAATCTCTCAGGCCAGCATGCAGATTTTCAGCCTCAATCACTACAGTACATGAGTTCTAGATCTGAGAGGCCAAAAAACATCTATTTGACTAAAGAGCTATAAGGCAGCCATAAAAATTATGGATCACAGAAATAAGCAATTAGTGTTATCTTCAATTGCTTTATTGGCAGTATTCACTCGTTAGAATAGAGGCAGCAGTAAAACAGATTGCAACATACTGTATAACAGCATATGGGATTTTACATTATAATGCTATTCTCTGCCAAGAAGTCATATTTTCATTTGAATGCATGGAACAGATTATCACAGGGTTTCCAGCATTAGAAGTGGATGACCCTCTCTCTCTGCCTCTCCTCCTCCCTTCCCCCCAGCCTCTTGGCTATTAGGCACTTTTTTAGGTTACGACGACATCAAAATAAGCATAGCAACAGAGCGGTAATAAGGGAGCTCTGACTACCGAATATTGACTTGTGCTCTGAGACCCCTGGCTCCCGCAGCCTGGGCATGTCACAGAGCTATGGAGATAATAAACTCAGCCGCGAAGGCAGTGGGTAGACGAGGAGTTGAGGGTTTGCCAGTCTTTTCACCCAGCTGGCTTCAGCTCTAGAGGAAGCTGCTTGCCCGCCCATCTAATCACAGCTGAAGTGCCACAAAGGCAGCCACTAGCAAGAGGGCTGGAAATAAAACAATAGGAATAATAAGAGGGGGAAAACCACATTCTTTATACTGTATTTAACATTAGGGATATTTTCTGCAATTGTTTGTCTGTGTCCGCAGCTCGGCTTTACAGAACAGTGCCAGCGTTTCGGCGCAGAGAATCGATTCCCCTCAGGACTGATGGGCAAGGCTGGTGGCTCACCTGCACACTGGCAACCGATATGCAAATATTAATATCTGGCACGTTATGGAAATTAAAGTGAACATGCTATAGCATACTACAACTGTTCTGTTCAAATAAAAACATACCCTCCTTTTAGCAGCATGATACAGAAAGTGAAGGACACCGAAAGCATCATTGTACAGGAGTTGCACTCAAGCCCGATTCAAGAAATACTTGTCTCCAAACGTACTTCTTCTGAAATGTCTATATATTGTTGAGGGGAGGGAAAAGGGGGGGAGAGAGGGGTTAAATGCTTAAACAAAATGCTCTGAGGGGAAAAAGCACTTGCCGCTCTAGGAACCCAGGAACTAGAAAAGCTAGAGGCGTAGGTAGTAATTTACCAGAACAAAGAAATTGGATAGAATTAGGTTTCATGTGTTACTATTTATTCATCTCTAATGAAAGCCAAATAATTTGATAAAGCTTCAATTCCCATCTGTATCTCTGAATTTCTGCACATATCCAAGACACGGTTTCTATGGAACGCATTTCATCTCTCAGAATTTTCATTTCAGTTTTGAAATTCAGAAGTTTAGCTTTGTTACCACAATGCCGCTATTAAATGATGATAAAAAAATTAATATGTTGAACTACATACAACTTTTCAATATGCATACGCCCTTTTTGAGTGTAGCTTTCTTAAAGGGCAAGAGCACAACTACAATGTGTTATATTATCCTTAAAAATATAAGAAAAAGTCCCTTTCTCAGCACTGATTAAAGGTGTTTAAAAACAGTCTGTCGTCCTCTCAATTTCTGTGTTGGAAACTACAGTCAGAATCTTAATGTTATTTGCCATAAACATCAGCTTGAAATTTTTGCCTCAGAAAGAGCTACAGAAATATTATCAATAAAAGAGTGGCTTTTAAGTGTTATGAAATCTTATGGATAATGTGCTGGGCAAATCAGTGTGTGCCATGCAAGGGTGAGGCAAAAAACTAAAAAATTCAGGGAAGATGAGAGGGATTTCTAAACTGTCGAGAGAGGAGACTCTTCTCTCCCTGTGTTCTGGTTCAGCATCCCTACCTGTGTGTCATTTTATTCAAAGACTGGGAAATACTTTGAGAAAGCAAATAATATTTTTGGGGGGGAGGGGCAGGGGAGGCTGGCAGGCATTTTCCACAAAATGCTCACAGGAAGAAAACACTAGCATAGCTTCTTCCTCCTCATTCCGAAACGTTCAGCCCAGGCATTCAGCTTTTCCTGTAGTAACCAACAGCGTAAACTAAAATGAGCCACAGAGGAGACTGGTGGGGCTGGCCTTACACCTATTGCACAGCATGCCACAAGTGGGACAACGCTCTGATAAGAAACACCTAGAGAACAGGTATATATTGCTATAGTCACCCTCCCTATTGCTAACGTTCCATTGATGTGCCACATGCATTCAGGTAGTTAAATCTCCTAGCCGACACCATCCCTGACAATAAACCTAGGGGGATTTGTTGTTATCCTCAGTGGTAGCAGCTCCCAACACTTGTCAAAAAAGCTGGCCGTGCCATTCAGGTGCTAAAATGTGAGCACCTCCACAAATCTAGCCTCATACAAGGGTGCACTTTTATAACAGTGAGGAGCTTTGCTCATTTTTCTTCCCTTCTTTGAAAAGCTAAGGGCTTCCTGCAAGAAGCTGTCCAATATCAGTGCTCACTGACCCCAGCAAGATTTGGTGGCAATACACGTTACACAGGATTGAGCCGTTTGGGGAACTGAGCAAAAGGGAGAGCAAATAATCTAGCGGCTGCTCATCACTATGCAAAATTAGTGAAGGTAGCATGAGCAACAAACCCAGGATGCCTTGGAATGTCGAGCGCATTCGCTTATAAAATCCATATAAAGCATCTGCTTTTTGCACGACTAAACTCTGTATAATAGCAACCTTTTTCCCCCTTTCTCTGTATTTAGCAGCTGTTGCAGCCCAGCTCTTGAAAAAGAGGAGTACACATCACAAAGCAGTGTTGGAATCAAGCTGAGCTTTCTTGTCTGTGTTAGGTTCCAGGCTCAAGGGACTGCATGTTTTGAAAATGTCACTGTGCTATTTTTTCATTGAAGGTGGGCTTACCAAGTCAGGTGACAAAAGCTACAAAAGGTAGTAGAAAAAGAAAAGATTCTTCTATCCTACTTTTCGCATCCTAACCACTAGTGCTATTTAATTAAACATTCTTGGAGATAATGCAAAGATGACTACATTTCTCTAAAAGAATAACACGTTGCAACACAACTGTCAGGTCCCTGACATCCCCTTATGCAAGGGAAAGATGAAGAGCAGCTCCCACAAAATAGCAAGCGGTCACAGTTTTCTGAAAAGCACGTGTTCATGTCTAATCTTGCAACCAATAATCTGATACAAAATGTCCCACCCATCCTCGACCAAATTTTTGGCAGCATATAATGGGTACAATGCAAGGACAAGTTTGGGCAAAAATGTATTAATGTATTTTGTACAGTATCCAGTAAGCGAAAGGCTATTTTAGGACTGCACTTAAGGAGTAGCTTGCTCCAGGCACAGGGACTGATCTCACATTAATGGACACACGTTCTCAGATTGATAAATGCACTCACGTACACACGGACTCATTACCTTGATAAAGGCTCCTTTTTTCCCATCCCTCTTTTGCCTCCCATCTGCTCCTTTCCACAAAAGTCTAAGGATCTCAGCTCACCAGAGGCTGCAGCACTAAGGGGAGGGGAAGGGGGGTGTCTTCTTTCCAGTGGGAGGGGGGGAAGGAGAGAGAAAGTTGTTTTGTTTTGGCTCAGTTCTGTAATGAATTTGTGAGTTGCAGAAATTGATCTGTCATAGTGCAACAGATTGTAGCTTGATCTGCCAACAAATTGCAAGTAACAGTAGGTAATGACTAATTGCAAGTGTCAGGGTTTTTTGTTTGGTTTGGTTTTTTCTTTTTTCTTTTTTTTTTTTTTTTTAAGGAAAGGTAATCTTTTCTGAAGGAATATAGGGACTGTAATAAAATGAAAAAGGTAACAATAAAGAAACTTGCCTTTTTTGTCTAAATGTTACTGATAAATAACAGCATCTGTACTTAGGTTACAAGTTTATACTCTACAGGCCGCTCTTAATGGGCTCAGCCCCTTCCTTGGTTCAAGACCTCTTTAGGATTTAGGATTGCCCACTCCTACCAGTTAGTGCTCCCTAAAACTTTGAGCTAGCTGGTATCAGTCTGCAGAGACCCATGGGCTGCCACGAAGCACGTTGACACATGCCCACTGACAAACTGGCACAGCCCACACTGGCAACTTGACCTGGTTTTCAATCAAGGTGGATTTCCAGTTCAGCCAGCCAGAAATCACAGGCCATGGAGCAAGAGACATCTGGTTTCTTCTTGAAATATGGCTAGGGTCTATGCTCCAATTTAGGGTAACAAAAAAGCAGTCATCTTCTGACACCAGTGCCCTCTGAGGGCTGCTGGAGGTTGTGCTTCAGTGCAACAGATAAAGAAGGAAAGCAGTCTTTTCTCTTATTTCTGATTTTTTTTTTCTGTTTGTTTGTTTCCAGTTAAGTCAGAAACTCAGGATTATTCTCAACAAACAGTGGATTTTAGGAAGTTCCCCCACAACCTAGTCCAGGGGAAGAGCAGAAACATCTATGAGAACTGGACCAAAACAGAAAAAAAAATAGAAACAGGCATGCAAGTAACACCAGGGGGAAAAGAAACCAAACCAAAACCAGATCTGAAATAAAACTGATAGAAGTGGAAAAGAGCATCGCATTTTATTCATTGTCATCTTTTCCTAGGTCACTGGAAGTTTAGACTCCTCTGCAGCTCACTGGTCCTGTAGCCCGTGGCAGGGTCACCGAAGACCCTTAGAGTTACAGTGTGTGCAGACAAGAGGAGACAGAAGCAGAGTCATCCCCAGAAAGGGCACACGGATGAGCGGTACGGTGTCACCTAAATGCCACACTTGTGTTCTTGAAAGGCAGCACATTTCAGAGGGGAAAACATACATCCACATCTTGATAGCTACAAGCTTGCTTCAACTGCTTACATTTATTGTAAAACTGTCTCAGCTTTTCAACTTCTGTGCTGCAGACAACTTAAAATCCAGATTTTCAGCACAAATCTCCAGCTTCACATCGTCACCTATATCTTTTACATTTAAACGCTACATGACAGCAGAGCCATTTGACAACAGTAATATAGTGCAGCTAACACATACATAGCATGGTGTTGACAGGGGTATTGTGATGAGTGAACATTGGTCTAGACAAGAGCCAAACACCAGTTCTGCGAACAATGGAGCATCCTTTGCAAGCCACAGGCAAGAAGGAGACAGCTTTCAGGAAAGGGAAAAAATTTCACTTCGGGGTGGATTGTGTAGGTCATGTAGGGTGAAATATGTACCGCCCAAACCTGCCGTATAATCGCAGGATAGGGCTAGCAAGGGTAATGGGTGATACCTAAACGCTGCTAGCCCTCTACACAATGAAGAATTTCATCCACTGTGAATATTGAGAAATGCAAGCACAAGATTCAGTATTTGCAAGTATCCAATGCTAATGTGATTTGACCTCTCATTGTTCAGGTAAAGCAAACAAGACAAGGTCACTGCATATTTCAGTTGCAGTTTTTCTTTTTATTTTAATATGGGAAATATTTGTGAGTATTTTTTCCATACTTTTCTCAGACCTCTTCAGCTCAAATTCACTTAGTAGGAAAGTGCTTATGTTCCTTGTAAGCAGAAGCTAAGCTTGGGTACTCAAATACCCTTAAAGGAAATTGTATTTTACAAATCAGAGACACATTGCTAACAACAAAGACATTCTGCCTTTCCTCTGGAAAAAAAAAAAAAAGTTGGAAGTCTTACAAGTAACTGCTGACTACCCAAATAAGAGGTTAAGAAAGATTTTCAGTCTGTTCACAGTTTTTTATTATTTTAATTCATCTGAGAAGGAATGTAAGAGAAAAGCAAGCACCGAGTTCAACTAAAAGTCTCTATTTGCAGCAAGGCAGCCTAGTACTTTTTGCATTATTTAGAAATGAAAAGTAAAAGTGGAGAACAGGCACTCCAATGACTAAACATGAAGTTAAGGCGCAATAGAGTGTGTCTATCTTCCAGAGCGCTCTGGATACCCGAACTAATGTTTTACTGTTACTTACCTATATTATTTTTATTTATTCATCATTTTGATTGTTCCTAACTTACCCCAAGTGCAATTGCCAGACATACAGGAAAAGATACTTAATAAAGTGCATTAATAAAGTGAGGATCATTTAATGATCATGCTTGCCTTATAATGATCAGGCTGTTAAAAGCTCTTGTAGTACATTGATTCTTATTCTACAGTCACCATGAGACTAGAAGCAACTAAGCCAGGGAAAATATTAGAAGCAGTTCTGACTACCCCAGCCCAGTCACCGAACTCTGACAAGACCAAAGACAGAAAATAAAGAGCACGAACTCTTTGTTTGTAAAACCCAGGCCCCAAAGTGAAGCGGTGCTTCTTTGCACAGAGAATTCTTAGCTGATACGCTGCCAGTGTGCGATAACTTCAAAATCATCATCCCATAATTCTTGTAATACAGCATCCCATCTCTGATAGCAACCGATACTGAATGCAACAAGGAAAGGCATACTCCTTCTCCTGCCCCATTCTGTACCTAAATTGTGCAATACGGTACCATGGGGAAAAACGTATTCCTCCGCCCCAGCTGATAAATATCTTATACCTGCATGAGCATTAACAACAGCTCTTATTTAAATCCTAGTTGGAAGGACTATAAGCTACAATTCAGGTATTAAAAGTAAGTTTTTGTTGGGCTTTATTCACGTATATTGTTTGGGCTTCATTTCATCCTGCAGCTCTGAGTTCCACAAGTTAAACGCACACACCATGAGCTGTATTTTTTCACTCCCTCTAATGAATCACTCTTTGGCCCGTTGTTGTTCTATTTTGAGTTCTCTCTTTTTCTTTTGTCACAGACAAACGTAATGAGAAGCAGCAGACCGGCCTGATCTATGCCCTTCATTATTTTATATGTCTCTGCCACATTTCCTCCCGCTCTTCTGCTTTCCAAACTAAATAATAATCCTGCCCTTTTTAATGTAGCCTTATATGAAAGGCTCTCAGATGGCTCTACTCATTTTCTTTGCCCTTCTCTGGACCATTTCTATTTCTGTTATGTCTTTGAGATAAGGTGACCAAAAGTGAACATGATTTTCAAGGTAAGGACATGCCATTGATTTATATGGCGGCATTAAAATATTTTCTTCTCAATGATTTATCCTCTTTGACCACCCTCACATTTTATTCTATTTCTTTCTGACTGACAACTAGCCCTGTCCTACGGGGCAGCCATCTTAATTGAGCTGACTTCATCGACTCTTACGTTAGTGCTAATTCAAAACGTAAAAGCCTGCCCGAGAATGTGAATTTCATTGTACGCCTTTTCACTATGTTTGCCAATACACAGTCTGATTGGCCTGGAATTCCTCAACTTGTTACGAAACACCAATTAGCCAAAATTGTTTAGTACGGTCAGCATATCACGTCAGCTCCCGCAGAAAGTAAGTAGTGGGGGCTGTAGGGGAGGAGAGAAAGGCAGAGGATGCAAGGAAGGCCAATTTATTCTTACGCTTGGTTTCCTCTTTTGTAACAGGTGTTAAACTTGAACCAGCATCTACCCTGCAGTTATTAAGATACCTTATGAGGTCTTTATGCAGCACCCTGTAAAAAACCTTGAAAGCCTAAATATACTGAATCCATTAATACTCTTTTCCTCCCTACTTAGCTAGCCCTTTAAAATAAATCTCGCAGTCACACTGACTGTTAGCATGAATTAGAGTTCCTTCTGATCCTGGAAATACCATTATGCTCTACATCACAGAAACTTTGCTTATTTACACCTGTGACATACATAAATGTACCAGGTGCCCCAATCCTTTTCTGACTGCAGTGAGGCTGAACTCACCTAAGCATTCCAGCTCAATGCTTAGCTTTAAGTCAATGTAACATGCAAATTTACTCAAGAATTTCTCCTAGGCCTAAGGCTATGTTTCAGGGAAACACTTAAGTGTGCACATTTACTTAATTAATCACATGTGGTAAGCGTGGCTTCCTATGCTTAACCACCTTACAAGGCCAAATGAAAAACGTCTCCAACGAAGACAATGGATTTACAGTGGGATACAAAAGGCGAGGTTTAAAATTCTATTTTTAATTAAAGTTTCCAAATCGGTCCTTAAGCATTAAGCATCTACATCAGCAATTCTTCATGTTCAGATCATCAAAAATATCAAGACATCACTGTCTTGCTTTTTGTGCCTTTTGTTCCTTGTTGTTCCTCACAAGTAGCAGCTGCAGGAGGAACCAGGATAGAGGTTAACTTTTCTGTATATTTTTTTCTCCTTTAAAAATCTGTTGATAAATGCATCACTGAAAGACACTGAATCAGAGCCCAGAAACTGTGAAATTTAAGGATATGCGAAGCATGCACAGAACGAACATATGCTTCCCCAATGTCCTCAAATCTGCTTCAGTCCTAATCTTGGAAGGACCATTTCTAAGAGTAAGAGAGTAAAAGAAACCTCAATCCCACTGTCAAACACAGGAGCACGAGTGCCCATAGCGGCAGGGGTTTTACTGCCACAAAAAAATTGGGAACTGAACGAAGAATACCAACACATTTCACAAAGGCTTTCCCCATTTCACTGGAAAGCCATTAGTCTTTTGCTCACTGTATTACAACTAGGGATAGGCAAATTCACTTGAAAAAAAGAAAGACCAAACCATCCAAGACCTTATCAGATATAAACCAGACCTTTTGGAAGCTTTGAAAGTGGTCATCTACTTTTGTTATAAATTTTTTCTGTTTTGTATATTCTTGAGCTTCCTGGCTTTGGATAAAAGTACCTGAAATGTCAAGATACCAACTGCTCTTGCAGTATTTTCAATCTGGTTTATAGATTCAAGCAACTTGGATGTTTAAAGTGCAGTTCAATTTGCCCGATGCATAAAACCAGTAACTGACTTGAAAAAAATCAACAGTTAAAAAAAGTTGTAATTTCCGCCCTTACACTGCATCAGAGACAGGGGGACAGCCATATGGAAAGCTAAATTAATAGAGAATGAACAACAGAGTGGAAACTTTAGGATCTTCAACAGCAGCCAGTAAACTAAATTTTAAGATAACATGGAAATAAGCATTCAACTTAGGGGCACTATGGTAATACCAGTGACAATAGATTGTTTTCCTTTTTTCTTTGGAATTAAATGTTAACCAGAGTACTGAAAATGTAAGTATTACATTATTTTCTTGACCTGTCAAGAATGAAGAGGAAGAAATGTGGTTTCTTAATTGTAGGATGGAAAGAAGAAAAAAAAAAAACACCAGTGCTCCAAAAAGTGAAAGGATCATTTGAATGAAACAGGTATCCACTTCAGGCTTTACTAAAGTACAGAGATCCTGACCAAGAGTGGCTGTTTAATCCAGGTGTCTTTATTAAGCAAAGATTGACACACGTGCCCAACACGAAGGAGCTTTGTGATTGGTAACAAACGTCTGCCAAGGCTATGATGACAACAAAGCAGCAGACAGATGTAGCCTTCAGTAAATGTGATTTGAACATAGGTCTTTAGAGATGAATGGCTAGCAAGCTGACTTGCTTGCCAGCTTCACCTCACTGTCACCTAACTTACAACAATGCCTCAGAGGAAAACATATTAAGTAGCGCAACATCTATAGGAAAAAGAATTATATGTACTAAAATTTCCATGCACTGTATGGTCCCCTGTCTTATTCAGACACCAAGCTAGTCTGTCAGGCACTATGAACTGGACTCCTTCTGTTGATTTATTTAGGCAAAATCTTTTGAAATAGCCAGCTCAAAATGATTACTACAGAGCTATCAGGATGTACAGTAATTACATGCAAAAACGAGGGTCTTTCCATTTTGGTAGCTAAGGCCTTAGGTCAAAAGTCTTACAATACAGGCACTCTAAACTCTGGTAATTCAATCAAGAAAGTTAATGTCTGGAAGAAATTATTTACACTACCTTTCTTTTCAACTCACTTGTGCAGCCTTGGTTTATACTAAAGAAGAGACAGATGAACAAAATTGTCCTCACAAGTTCTAGTGAAGTGTGCAAGTAGCACCAGGCCCAAGGAAGCCAAGCAAGAAGAGACTGAGTCTATGCTATCTACCCTGAGAGCGTTATCCCAACAGGTGGTCCCTGATGCACTTCTCAGTGTGCTGCTGCCAAACCAGGTATAAATGCCAGCAAGGAAAGACAGAGCTCTAACAAGTCCCGTAGCCTGAAGAGCCAAGGAGGCTGGCCTCCATACCTTGGGGAAGTGGGCATTGAGCCCACAGCTGAGAGACAGGCAGCAGATCTTTCCACTGCATTTCATGTTTGGTACATCCTTAAACGCCTGTTGAATGGGAAGCTGCCTGTAAGATGGCTCAAAAATGATTTAAAACAATTGCTTCAAAATTAGTATTAGAAAAAAAAAACCCAAAAACCAAACAAAACACAAAAAACCAGCAGCAATTATCGCAGCCTAAACCAATTAGCCATGTTGTTTCTTTGTGAAGCTGTTGATGGCTCCTCATCCAAAGAATGATCTGTTCCCGTCACTCTACTTCAAACATTACCTTGCAATGCGTCCAGCCCCCAAGCTCATAAGAACCACTGTGACCTGATATTCTGCAGGTAAAGACTTGATTTTCTGCTGATTTATTAAAAAAATCTTATATTTTACTGCTCACATGTATTCTCTAGAGCGTGGTCACATGATCAGTATAATGACAATCTGTCTCTCTGCTAACATTTCTCTACTTTGGTTATTTGTTTGATAAAGTGAGGAGCTTCCCTTTTGTTGCCCTTCATCAGAGCTTAATGTCTTTACTTTGGGATCAATATACTTTATGAATAATTTTATTTCCTTCTATTTTTATGGTCTTTTCTCCTCATTATCATACTGAGTTTATTAGCTGGTGCTGTCAGTATCTTTACCCTGTCATATGTTCCTGAGGTACAGTAAATATCACTTGTGTTGTAATTAATATGCACACCCTCTGCAGTAATTAAAGCACAGACCCCTTCAACCAGCTGAGCTTCCTACACTAATTCCACCTTATCTTCATAATGAACTTATTGTAATCTGAAACTACCACTGAATATTGTTCGGTAAGGATAGAAGAATGAAATCTAACGAGATGCAATAATATTTGTGAACATGTTAATATGAAAAAATGAATTTAATTAGCCTTAAATCTAATTAAATTTTCTGTACAATCAAAATCCCCCCATTTATCCCACAAAAACACCGATGGTGCAACACTAGTGCCCCTTCAGAGATTCACACAAAGATGGAGACCAGGTACCTCATTCTCTACCCACAGAATTCTAACAGTTAGCTATCTAGAGGGTTCCCTGCCCACAGATAATTATAGACAGGACTTAGAATCTCTGTTCAGGGATGTGATTTGGAAGTAGACAGGAAGGTGAAGATGGAGAGACAATTCAAGCCCATCGAAAAGGGACCCAGCAATGAAACAGTTTGGCAGACGTTTCCAGCAAGGGAGAGGGAAGGAATACCGAATATATAAGCATGATAGTATAATGCAGAATGATTAGAGGGAGACTGGGTACAAGAAATTCAGTTCTTATTTTCTGGAAACATTTCCATATGGGAGACTAGCGCCTAAGGTGCAGGCTCACACAATAGGAAGAAAACTGGCAGGCTACATAGACTGAAAATTGGCTGAAGGGCAAGAAACAAACAGTGGAAGTAAATGGGATTATTTCAAGGTGGAAAGAGGTTACCAGTAGGGTACAGCCCAGCTTTCTAATTATTCACAGTAATGACTTGGATGATAGTACGGGAAGGATCATTTCCAAGATTCTAGTAACTGGGATGCACAGCGGTAATAAACACCAATGTAATCCAATAGCCATTTCATTAATAGTTAATTTGAGAACCAGAGAAGTTGCATAGAAAAGTGTTTGCGTGTATCATGAGGCAGGATTGAGACATATAATGGCACAAAAACTGAATGACCTTCCCTTGTAAATGGTCATTCTAGAAGAGGCTTAAGCAACAGCCGTTGAGCAGCTCCTTGTGCTTTATTGATTGATGTCAATCTGTCCAGTTCCAGAGCGTTAACTTCACTTTAAAATGTGCCCTTTTCTGTCATTCTTTTCCTGTAACCCCCTAAACATGCCTCATTTCCTACACCAAAAAATTACGTGGTCAGATATTGATTTGTGACTCTCTGGCTGACATCTGAATAGCGAGAAAATGAATTTACTTAAAGGTGTCTGTGGATAAATAAGGAAAGGAAGTAAGAAAACCCACCTAAATTTCTGCTAAACTGGACTGACACAATCTAGTGACTAGGAGAGCAGTATGGTTATTCTCTTCCATCAAACTATGGAGAACTGTCCTACAATGAGAAGATTGTTCCCAAATTCCCCAAAAGAGGAGGAAGAGTCATATTCCGTAAGCCATTGTAGAGAAACCCTTGGTCCTGAAAATAATGGCATCATCATTATTATTTTTCCTGACTTACAAAACAATTCATATATAGATGATTTCACTCACCTTCCAGACCCTACCAAAGAAGGAAAAAAAACTCCCACAGTTCTTCATCTGTTCAAAATTCACTAGGTAACCCCCACAACTCCAACGCACCACTGCACCCCACAAAAACTACCTTGTTTGCCAACACTGAGATCATGAAAAATAGCAATCTATGCCCAATACAGAAATTTCATGCAAGTTTCCCTGCCCTATAAATTGAGGGTTACAAACGGGCACTTAGAGCCCCCATCGCTGCCCTCTTTCTGCACTTCACTTCTGAGCGAAGCAGCAAAGACTGACTCCGCATGCTTGCTGAAGTTGGCAGACCAAGAAGTAAGCAAATCTGAGCATTTTTAATTTTCTTTCAAACTGTACTTGGGAACTGGTGATCTAGCTTTAACCTTTCACTAATATGAAATATTTCAGCTATTACTACTCAAAGCCTTCAGAATTTTTAACTTGGCAGTTCAAAAGAGTGCCAAGATTTTAACCTACAGTGTATCAAATCATGCCAGGGAAGGAGCAAGAGAAGAGAAGCATATAGAAGGGGCAAGAAAAAAGAATGTACAAAACTAAAAGTGATAAGTGAGCAGAAATAAAGACATAAGGGCAGAAAATATGATAGTTTTTTTCTCCTATATCCCTTTCATGAACACTGCAGTCCTTATCTTACTTCTGCTTTCTACATTTTTACATGCTTTCTTTTTTTCCCTGGCTGCTACTTTATTTCTAGGCACAATCGCAGTATTCTTCAGTTTACAAGAGTAGACTCTTATCCTCCAACTGTGTACCTGAGGACACCTTCTAGGCGTCTGCGTCCCATAGACATGAATGGAGGCAGGTTTGAGCTTTTCAGTCTGCAACTGAAGTACTGGTACCTCCTGCTCTCGCTGCTGCGGATGCAGGGTGTAGATGGGCCGCTGTTCTGACTCAGTAAGGCAGCTCTTAGGAACTTATCAGTAATTACATAGCTCTGTCAGAGCAGCAGGCTGCAGTAAGTGTGCTGTTACTACAGGTAAGGATTCCTAGAACCAAAGGATCTGAGTGTCAGGGAGCAGCAGGAGCAAGTTGCTCCTCGAAGAAGATGAGCCAGGAGCTGAGGGTGACAGCAAAGTGGGCAGGGCGGTGTCCGCACCATGGAAGGCACAGTCTCACAGTACCCAAAAAAGGTCCCGTGGCAGTAACCATCAGCTAAGAGCTCACTGATTGCCAGACAAGCTTATGGCAAAAAGCGTGGGTGAATCCCTAAGTCAGTTCAGCAGGTCAAGGGACCAGATCAGCAAGGTACCTGACCAAGCACAGGCTCACCGGCAGCACAGCTTGGGCAAAAGCCAAGCAAGTGCCTGAGTTTGAAAGCAGCTCCTGAGCAAAGTGGAGGAAACCCCCAAGACCGCTCTTCACATAGCTCTTTGCACAGCAGCCTTGTCCAGGGTTACACAGTTGTGCCAGAGCAGAGCCAGTGCTGAGCACAGGCGGCTAAATTTTGACAAGGTTCCTGACACTAGGAGAGAAAATGTTAGCATAATCAAAAGGATTGCTATAAAACTCACTTTAATGTCATCTTTAAATAGTCTAATAAAATTTTTTGTCTTCTGTTCAAGTCTTTCTTATAATCCAGAGTCACAGACCAGTTCTGGCACTAGCAAATAGCAAAATGCCTGGCCCTACGGTCCTTCTGCCCTCCAATTCCTTCACCCTCTTTCTTTCTTTGTAATTCAGAAAGTGCTCTTTTTTTCTGAGTTACCTTTCAAATGGTGATCAACTTTTTTGAGCAAAGAATACTATGCTCACATACATATATATATGATCATGTAAGTACGTAACTCCAATTAGTTTTCAAGAAATTCTTTATCATAAACTTATGTTCCGCAAGCAACATCTGCAGACCATATCCCAAAGCATCAGAGTGGATAAAAAAAGCAAATAACGAGAAAAGATCTTTCTCAAACTTCTTGTGATATTTTAAATAGCAAGGAGAAGAGGTAGCAGGGATAGCCTCTTTTGTCACATGTGGCTTTTAGACAGTTCAAGAGAGGTACCTAGACCAATGCTACCGCCTTGGACTGGCAGAGAGCCTGGGCAGACATCAGCTAATGACCATCTCCTGCCACAGCAAACAACCCGCTGGGAAAAGCCATCATCATGAGCCACCTGAGAGCCGCTCCAGACATCTCCTTTTCTCAGGAATCTAGGTTGTGCAATGTGGGCCCCACAGCTTTCAGCTACACAGAGCTTTCAGTGTTCATCTTGCAGAGTGGCATTTGTTGGCCACTCCCAGAATGAAGTCACCAGTTCAGTTGTAGGATTCAATAAAAGCCCTGCAGACCTGCAAGGGGACCTAGATTTTAAAGGCTCTCTGTTTTCTTTGCAAGTACAGCTTTTCCCCCATGGTTAACTGCAGACACAATCACCTGTTTTGGCACAGCCTGGTCACAGAGACCAGAACTGAATGTCTTGACCTTAGAAAGGCCAAGTCCAACACCTTAGCAGGACCAACTTCTTACCTTCTGGGACAGACCTTAGAAAGGCCGAGTCCAACACCTTAGCAGGACCAACTTCCTACCTTCTGGGACAGATTGTCCGGTGTTTTAATTCAGAGCAACTCTGTAAAAATTTAGTAAAGTTCTACAAGTGGATCCTAATTTATCACTAACCAGTTATAGTCCTTTGAGTTGAAGCAGTCAGATTCTACTCTTATTAGCAGGAAAAAAAATCCAAAATGGAAACAATTGGGATTTAATACTTGGCCCGCTCAGCTGTCTGCTACACTAGCTTTTCTGAAGCCAAGCATGGGAAAACTGCTTGTACCCTCTACCTCTCAGGGTCCAGGCCTCCCTCCCCGCCTCCGCTGCTGGACTGCTTCTACAACTGCTGCCTTACTCCTCCTTTAACCAAAGATCATCGCCATCTCATCCTCACTGCACCTCATCTCCCTCTTGCCAACATTACAAACCACTTTTGTTCCTCTCCTCACAGCCTGACACCTGACCTACCTCACCCATACCAGCCCTGCTCTAGATGAAGTCTGCATCAGGCCGAACGCAAGTTACTAAACCAGGAGACTGACACCATTTAGAGCCATAAATACTCTACACCAGCCACAGTACTCCCAGTTTCAGCAACACGGCCCACCGCCAGCCCGGCAGGCCATGCCCGGGGCCAGCAGAAGCCCAGCAGAGCTCAGCAGCGCCTGCTGTGCCCTATCTCACACATGCTATGAGCTTAGAGTTCCCTACATGGGAGGAAGGGACCTAGAACAAATTCTTCTCAAGTCCAGGGGTGGGTCAGGTAACAACATCAGGTCTTTGCCTGAAACTGTCTGCTTTAACTACTAAGCAGCAGAAAAGTCCAGCAGATTTACTCAAAATCTGTCCTAGCATTATTCTAGGTCTGACAAGTTGGTCTTTTCTGACACTGAGATTTTGCATTGTTTTGCAGCTCATTTAGTCATCAGTAACAGCAGAAAAGGTGTGGAAGATGATTGTCAGTTTTCCTTCATATTTTCCATCCACTTTGCGTAAGTCTTAATGATTATATAAGGTGGTCAGGAACGGATAAGCAAAGTGCCGAAGTCCTTAATGCAGGCTTTGCAAAACAGAAGCTAGTCTCCTTAGCACCCTATGTGTGGTCTTGCTCTATTTCCAGGGGAAATGTGGCAGGGATCTCCATTGCACTAACGATAAATAATGGTGTTGCTACAGCTGCTGGGGCCAAACACTGCATTCTGTCACCGAGCAAGCCCCTCTTTAAATCAGTAGGAGTTTTGCTTCTTCAGAGACCTGCTGAACTTTTTCCCAGGCAGATACTATTTACAAGAAAATCCATTGAATTAAGTACAGCTAAATGCTCTTTCTGATCAGTCTGCTTGTCCTGTGGGTTTGGAGGCACTAACAAAGGGAACCCACTGAGAAATGGAAATAAAGGGAGGTAGATGAAATCAAAGTGAACTAAAAAAAATGCTTACTGTCGCCTCCCCACCTCACTTATATCCCAGATTACACAATAGGACAGTTATGCCAATATAGTCAGGAAAACACCATACTGTAAAAAAAAAGAAATAATTAAGAGAATATGTTGAACTGCAGGTAACTGAGTATTCCATGATCAAACAAAAGGGAAGGAAGCGCCCCTACCTGCTTCTGTCTCTCAGCTTATGTAACCGCTAACGTTAGCTATTTCATTAGCTGAGAGATTATTTTTTTCCCCTGCTTACTTAGTCAACAGCGAGTAGCTTCAGATAATGAAGGTAGTTATCATTTACATTCGTATTTTGTAAAATCCCTAAAGGCCCTGTTTCCACAGTTACAGGTTACCCGGCTCTCCTAGCTGAAGTCTGAGGGGTGAGAGCCCAGAAGACAAGGTGCTGCACAGGCACGCTGCTTACAATCTTCCCTCTTGCCACTAGTCTATGCTGTTGGATAAAGTTCAGGACAGGCCCGGGGAAGCTCAGTGCAAACCTTGGGATGATCAGTTTTGTCTCAGAATCTTCTGAATTCAATTGCAGAACGGTGTGCTCTATTGTTCTGTTCTGTAAAGTATATTTAGCTTGCTTAATTAACCTATATTTCAGACAAGTCATGCAGGCATTCACGTAACTCTGTATATGCCTGTGTGATTAAACTTTAATGAAAGGGAGTCTAAAGTAAATTCCTCCACGCTATGGTTCTGAAACAGACCAAAAAAAAATAATATCAAAACATAATATTTCTGTCAGATGAATTATTATTATTATTATTCTGAATTTTCTCTGCGAAAGGGAAAAGAATATGGATCAGAATGAACACAAGGTTGAGAGGAAAAGCTGTTTCTGATCTTGCTTAATAAAGGTTACTTCAAGTAACGACAGGTACAGAGATGTAAAACTGTTCGATGTGAAACCTGGATGGGGTGCAGAGCACAAGAGCTAGTACATAGTTGTCAGAAGAAAGTTTATATTTCTTTGTAATGTGTTAAGAAAACACATAATTCTTTATATCTGTACTTTCTCCCAATCAAGTAACAGAGCAGTGCTATTCCTAAATATGGAGGAAAAAAATAAAAATCAATGCCAGGCAGACTAGCACTCATAAGCAGCCTTACAATAGTGAACCAGTATGTGTCCACGAAGGAAGAAAAAGGGATTAGATAAGAAATCAGATTTCACTTTCAAGCCTCTAGTGGATTCTTAAAAACAATGGAAGGAAAAAATGATTTTTTCTGCTGTTGGGAGAAAAATGCTTCGCCCAGTGTCCTTTAAACTTTCAATTAGAGCAACTTGAGAGTCACAAAAATACATATTTGTTTGTTCCTCTGTTTTATGTTAAAAGACATTTTTAAAAGATATTTATTACTAGAACGAGATGAACATTGGTCTGATGAAACATTGGCATTATTATGATCTTAGTACATATTAATGAACTTTTAAAATGCAAATCATTGACCCACTAGGTGGTCTCATGGTCTCATAAATAGCAATCTTTTACATTCCAGCATCCAAATACCTAGTTAGGAGCTTTACAGAATGCACATTATAGGTGATACAGACCATAACAAGTACTTTGGCAAGGGAAAAAAGGCCATTCCAGCCTATTGTGTCAATTAAAATGAGGGGATTTTTATGTTATGAACCATATGTTCAAAGAACATTACATGTAAAATTACATACAATCATTCTGACTATGAAGAACACAATAGTCCTGGTAACATTGGTGTATAGCTTCTAGTAAAATTTGATACTGGTGTTTTTTCCACTTAGCTTGTGTTAAATAATAATTTGGATTGCAGCCATTCCTTGCTCTGTGCCGTGATCCCACCAGAAGTCAACAGTAAGAAGATGAGGGCGATTCGATAGGAAAGTAAAGCACCAGTGGAATCCTTCCGAAGTGATGGTGGTGACAGTGTCACCACTCCCTTTTAGCCAGTGAAAAAACAATTACATTGGTGGTTCAGAGGAGATGTAGTTTACTGACAGGAAAGGGACTCAAATATGCTGTTGGCACACACATCCCGAGCCTCTTTCCCCCCCCCTCCTAAATTTTGCAATCTAAACAGGCATACAACAGGCATACAATTCAGGCCCTAGAGTAATGGGATTCATTCCTTAGCATAGAATGCCTTTAAGTGGTACTGCATTAACAGCGCTGTGGTGCTTGAACCCCAGCTGGCCACAAAGCACCATGCAGCCGCTCACTCACTCCCCCTGCATTGGGACGGGGGAGAGAACTGGAAGAGGAAAAGTGAGAAAACTCATAGTGTGAGATAAGGACAGTTTAATAGGTAAAGCAAAAGCCATGCACACGAGCAAAGCAAAACAAGGAATTCATTCACTATTTCCCACTGTCAGGCAGGTGTTCAGCCATCTCCAGGAAAGCAGGGCTCCATCACACATAGCGGTTACTTGGGAAGACAAACAGCATCGCTCTGAATGTCCAACACTGTTTCCAGCACAAATCCTAAACATAGCCCCATAGTAGCTACTACGAGATAATTAACTCTATCCCAGCCAAAACCAGCACAGGCACATATCATCTTTTACATGCCTTGAAACCAGAACAAAAGGCACAGACAGAAACAAATCCGGAGCAACTGTTCATAATAAGGACAGTAGCATGCAAACTAAAATATGTAGTGTCCCAGCTGCTGGTGACACATGTACACCATGGCGGTGCTGCCTTTCTGGTCACAAGGATCAGTGGCCTTTGGGGATCCCACCCCACGACTAAGGACTGAAGCAGGTGCCTGACTTTGCAACTAAGCGGGCGTGCTCAGACATCCCACTGGCGTAGCTGCTGCTGCAGGAGCAACTCACAGTTTTAAGGAAACGCTTAAACACAATTAATATTAAACTACAGAAAATGTTTACCAGTTGGTAAAATTATTAATTCTATTTTTTACTGATCTGTCTATTTACCATATTAAGCCAATATATCAAACCTAATGTCTTCCCTCTCTAATTATTATTAATAAAGGCTGCTTATTTCCCCTTAACAAGAATTCATTTTCTCTCTTCGAATTACTAACAGTCTGAAGTAACTCAGGCACCACAGGGCCTGATTCCAGGCTCAGTGAATCTGGAGTAGCTCCAGAGCTTCCATGTAGCGAGATTTACAACCGTGCATATGGGAGCAGGATCTGTCCCTCCACCTGTAGGCTCTCTCTTGAAAGTTCTTCTGGTCTAAACTTCAAATCAAACTCTCCCACAGTAGTGTCAAATTAAAACCATCAGCAGTGCTCTTTCTTTATGCTTCTGAAGCCAGTGGAGATACATATGCCGATTTTTACCACGTGAACATCTAGTTTGTCCATCATCATTAGAAAAATCATTCCATACACTTAAGCAGATGAAGAAATATGCAGGAAGTGCATATTTCTTATAAATTTTTACAGGAAGAACATTGCTGAAACTAATCTAGACCACCTCGGGAACCCTGGCAACATTTCTGTGGTTCCCAGGACGCTCATCCAGAAGGTCTGTGTCTCGCCTGTACATCCTGGACCATCCTTCCCTTGCCACAGGGCTGCCCAGGAAATACCACAGCCCTGCCTGGGGGGTTTTCACAGTGTCCTGGTTTGAGATAGAACAGAACCAATTTTCTTTTCAGTAATTTTACTTTTCAGTTAAGTCCCTTCTAACTGACTGTACTCTCTGAAATTAAGGGCATATTTTTCAGAGAGTATCTGTTTCTAGCAGTTAACATCTGATGCTTATAGTGGATACCAAGGGATGGGATGCAGAAAGGCCCTTGCTTACACTCATTGCTACAACATGCGAGGTCAGCTCACTTTGTGATGTGCCCCGTTGGAGGGCTGCAAGCAGAAGAATGTGAAGGGGTTGCACTTGTGGGAAGGAGCCGACAGGGCAGGTGACCCAGAACTGACCAGAGGGGTATTCCATCCCATCTGCATCATGCTCAGTATAAAAGCCCAATCCATGCATTCCTGAATCCAGTTCCCATCCCTCGCTGAGTCCAGTCTGGGACTTCCCCAGTGCCTGCTGGTGACATGATCATCATCCTGGGAACTCGGTACTGGTTTTGTATATATTGTGTATATTTAATAATTTTCTTATTAATATCATTATATTTTCTTTTTATTGTTATAGTTCTTGTTTCATATTTCATTAAAGTAGTTTTAGTTTCTTTTCAGCCCATAAGTCTCCCTCCTCTCCTGGGAGGGGGGAGACAGGTTAAAACAGAGCATCTGTCATTTGTTTAGTGGCCAGCCCAGCCCAAAGCAGGACACACAGCACAGCCTCACACAGCAGACACCTGTGAGAGCACAGCAAGGAGCAGTCACAAACCCTAAGGTAGGGGAGGCTGACATCTGTAGCTCTGCCTGAAAGCACCGGTTTTACAGGCAGGGGAGGGGGGAGACTGACGGCTCCCTGCCCAAGCTCTTCCTTTACCTCCTGCCTCCAGCTGCTGGGGCACAGGATGCCCAGAGCGGGTGAATCAGGCACCTCTGGCCTGAGCCCAGAGCAGTCCTGCCTCCCACCAGTCCTTTTGCAATGTTTTGCCCCAGTTTCGCGCAGTTGTCTGGCTTCTGTCCATGCCTTTCAGTGGAAGGGAATCTAAAATGAACTGCAAAGGAGCAAGTGCTTGCTGGTTTGGGGTTTGGGGTTTTTTTGTTTGGTTTTGTTGTTGTTTGTTTGTGTTTTTTTTCCTTTCCAGAGCCCTGTCTGTTGTTTTATAAGTGCCCTTCTGACACATATTTGTGCTTCAGAAGGTTAAGCTACTTTTGACTCTCAAAAATGATGTCCTCAGTTTATCCACAACCTCTGTACAGCAAAAGCAACCGCAATCAAATACCCTCACGTTACCCAGCATTTAGCACAGCCCTGACCTGAGAGTGCCATCCTCTCCAGGGACGAGAGGTAATTTAGACTCCCTGATAGCTTTCTCCTGTTCGACTCTATAGTACCGAATGTTGCTTAATTATATGTGGACTGTGCTTTGCGCCTTTTTCCAAATTAAACCTCCCTTTGTCATTTTAGCACAGCTTTCGTACTCCTGCCTTAGCTTCCTAAAGCTGCATCTGTACAGCATCTTCACCCAAGCATCATAAAAAATGCCAAATGACTTATGTAGGTCTTCTCACTTAAGGTCATTTCAATTATGGCAACATCAACAGATGTATATGTTCATTAATAAAAGTGTGATATGTGTTTGTGTCCCTCTGAAAGTTCAGTCAGAAAATTATAGATTATACTGAGACACTGCAGGAATTGCTACTCTGTAAGTCAAATGCTCTATTATTAAAAATGTCATCCCATATGAATTTCATAAATAGCAAAGCCAAGAACAGCGTAACCATTTTAAAAAGTCTAGAGGGGATTCCATAACAACATTTAAATGCATTACTACTCAAACAATTTGATTGGATTATAAAATATTTAAAACTGCAGCTGTACTTGTGGTGTTTAATGTTGACTATTTTGATTTCTGGAACATCTTACTTAAGAAGTACAACTTTACAAAACTAGTTATATAATTAGTATATAAATAGATCAGAAAAATCTATAATCCATGGAAATAGATAGTTTCTGAAGTACTGTATATATAGCTGGCTTGTTCTACATACACAAGTAAAAGAAAACTGAAAAAGAAGATAAGGCATTAGAGTTCATTTAAGACTTGCCCCTGGAATAAAGCAGGACTTTATTCCGCTAAAAATAAATATCACAAGAGATGCAGGATAGTGTGTGCTAAATAGCTGTTATTGGCCAGATTCTCAGTTGGTGTAAACTGGCATTGATCCATTGTAGTTAATGGTTACGCTGACAAGTATTGGCTTTGTTTTCATTCTGTGTCCTCTAAATTATTTTTCTTCTGGGATCTCTCTTACATATGTACTAGGTATGTTTGGGTTTATAATTAAATCTTCATTGACTTTTTAAGCAGAAAGGACAATTTTAAAACCTATTTTTCAGAAGAATAGCTGTGTATTAATCCACAAATATATACTGATGCCCATATGTTATAGATACCCTTTCATATGCTAACTGTACCTCTCCTGCCAAACTATCTGTCATCTCTGCTGCTTTACCTGGATGAGTGTCAAGACATAATTCATCCAACAAACTCATGTTATTGGTCACTGCATTTCCACAAAAAGCAACCTCATTTCAGAAGCACAGTGACTATCAGAAGTGCCTTTTGTAATGGCTGATATTTTGTCTGAGACTTCATGGATTAGACTGGGGCTGAAAGCTAAAGCTTTGCAGCTTTAGCTATGGGATCCGTTCCATAGGCGAGTGCTATAACATTGCCACCTCCTTTGTGCACGTGCAGAAAAGTGTGGGTTACCTTATTTTTGCTGCAACTGTCCCAGGAACGCTCTAAATTCAAAGTTGCCACTGGGACCTTGTTGCTGGTGTCTGCTTGTCTCCTGCAGGCAGTCTGACCCGCTAATGAACTCAGTCAGCGTACAACTCCTGTCTGTCCTTGCAGCAGGAGACTATGGACAAGGTCTTCTCTGCTTGACATTGCTCCTGCAAAGGAAGACTGAATAGCTGGAGGTGCAAGCGTGCCCACAATGCATTTAAGTATGTGCTACAGGGGATTTCAAAGCTGTGGGTGCATCTGAAGGATTATCCAAGCAGGGTCAACCCAAACCACGCTTCTACCAGCATACAGTTTAAATAGCAGCCTATTTTTGGCCATAAGAGCACAGCTATGATATTTCACTTTCAGTTGAAGAGATACAAGGACTTCGTTCCACACTTTCCATTCCTTTCTATGACTCTCGTTTCTCAAGGCATTTTGTCTTAGGCTATCTGATCTGAACATATGCAAATTCAAAATGCTCTTCTGAAACTTCTCTAATCCTGCCCACCGTTTAGGCTTGGCATAAAAGCATCATCCACGTGTCTCAGCAAGCCAAGTGACCTTGCAGACCCTGTTTTCCTGTGGGAGACTCACCTGTATTTATTTCTATTAAACAGAAATTAACTTGGACCTCCCTGTGCAACCTCATTTGACATAGTTAATTCCAGATTCCAGAGTTACCATTAAAACAAAAAGTGCATTTTACACATTGAAATCAGTGGGAATTAGACTTCAGTAACGCACACGAGGCTATAACAAAGATAATCAAACAGCATAGGGATAATCCACTAATTGTTGAAATGAGGCGGAACATCTCCATGGCTTGTCTCAACAGCTAGCCCTGGGCTGAGTTGTGTTTTGAGTTCAGGAAGTTTTTATCATTTTAAAGTATGTCAAGCCTGTGCACTTCAGGGCACAGCAGGAAGCAGAGGGAGGATTTTGCCTGCCCTGGGGTAGGCAGTTCTAGTCAGGGAAACGAAGATCACCCCGTTCCAGTTGAGCAAGTGAACGCTCCTGGTTCCAGTTGAGGGCACGCATATCCACCAGGCCTTTAAAATCAGGCCAGTGCCTAACTGGTACACATTCTGCTTCCTCAGATGGTCTTTGAAAAATCACTCAGTCTTAAAAGGAACACAAACCTCCTGAAGTTTCTGTAATTTCCTGCGTTTCTATATGACAAAGAGGCCAAAGGCTGCTGAAGCAAATTAGGATCATGCTCTCAGTATATCTTTAGAATTATTTTGTTCTCCGCCTGAAAGCAGAACTTGACATTCAGTAACCTGTGTAAGTCCAAAGAAATGCTATTGACTTCACTGCAACTTCTATAAATTTACGCTCGATATAAGTGACAGTGGAGCTCTGCCACAGTTTGGTCATTACTCTACGAATTCATATGATATAGAACAAGCCCAGCAATTATTTTTGTTGTTTTTATTCTAAATGCCTAGCTTCTTGGTGCGTGGTATTTTCATGAGTGGTCCCTGCCCTTGATCATTTCAAATGGTGTTTCAAGCATTTGGCTCTTAAAAATTTCACTAGCTTCTGGGAATAGTGCCTCTCCTACGACTGGGTCTGAAATAGAGCTGTGCCATATAAGAGAGACGTTCAGAAGGAGGTGCACTGGAAATTTGTGCGTGTACCTCTGTACATTATAGTGACGTGAAAACGTCACAAACTTACAGAAAATATAATGCCAACAGAGCTCTTAACTTTTGGCTGCCTTTACACCTCTCATTCTACCTATGTGTGGTCTCCTTGAAAAAATAACTAGGCATATGGAAAATATATGATCAAACATTTATATTCAGCTGTAGCATGAAGGAGCCTGCAATACCTTTCCCCCTTACTACAACCTGGTAGAATAATTGTGCTGGCAAGAAATTTGCCAGCTGGTGGTTATAGGGTGAGCAGTTTACACCCTGAACAAGGTCAGTGCCCTGCCTCACTCATATAATACCTTGGATATAACGGACAGACATCTCATATCATTATGTACTTACAGCTGTATTATACTTTGCACATGGTCCTATAGGTCCAAATAGTCCAAAGACTATTTGAGAGGCAAAGTGCCTCCGAAATGGACCAAAAGTGAACAGACACCCAGCTTCATTCTTCCCCATTCATGCAGCGTTTAGGATTCAAGTTTTATAGCAGAGGGGCTCTATTTTAACTCAGTGGAGTTATTCTTGATTTACTACAGATTAGAATTAGTCCTCACAACTGGAGAAATCTATTCTACCAGGATGGTGATGGAGGCATTGATCCCAAACAAATAAAATGACCTTCTCCTTCAATTACTTTGGGCTTCGCTAATTAAAATAATTTTGCTAATGAAAGCTGCAAAAATATTCACACAATTCTCATGCAGTCAGTCTGACCTTCTGCTGATGTTTCTGATGATGGCAAATACTTTACTCACCAGAAAATGTACAAGCTGTAGAGCCACTTCTACAATGTTAAGAAACCAGAAAACCTGAAAATAATAGTTTATTAGAGTAACTTCAGTATCAGTGGCATGCACCAAGTTCTGTGCACACATGCATGGTGACTTAAAGGTGCTAACAGATCTTCTGATCTCACAGCTTCATTATTTCTTAGAGACCTATTGACCAAATCCATTGGTATGATTTACAAAGCACACTTGCAGATCCTCTGCAAATAAAGGTTATTTTTGTCGAAATAGTGTTCCTAGGGACACAATTACTGACTTAAACAGGCAGTCAAAACCTAGGGAGAATTTCTTTTGAAATCTTTCAATGAAGACTGTAAGAGCTGGGCCAAATAGTTTTTGATAGATACATTAATCCAAGCGTCTGTAAAGTATGGCTTAATGCCAGAAAAATGGTAGAATATTTTGCCAGTCACGTGCTTATTAGCTTGTACACTGCTAAAACGTAGGAGTTTTTACACATTGTTAAGAGTCATGATTGTTAAGATTTTTTATCAGTGCTAGCACACAGATTGCAATGATGTTCTAAACGAAAGGCAACATTTTGTTTGGGTGGCCTTGGATATATAGATGCCCAGCTAGTGAGCAAAAGAAGCATACTGATCATTACTTAATTCTCATATTGCTTATTTCAAAATCTATTGTCTACAGGTATTTCATTCCAAGTCCTGAAAAAATACTGTCATACTAAAGAAATTGTGTTAATTAACTAGCTTCTTCTGATACAGAGTTCCCATCTTCACTTTTTCAGTGTTTTGACACACTGACATACCATTTTTAATTGTGGTACAGTCTGAGGTCCACAGCTTATCCTTAGAGTTCTCCCAAGACAAATCCAACCAAACGCTGGTTTAGCCACGTGCACAGTAGCTGTTTCTAGAAGTAAAAATAAGGAACCAGACAATGGAGGGGAATGGAGGTGAGGAAGTCTTTGCCAAAACAGAAAAATGCTAATCCCCAAAACATTGTATATGTTCGAAACAACATTTAAAGTGCTGCAAAAATATGGATGAAGTTAAGGAAAGGATCGTAGCAGGGATCAGAACTGACTCCAAAATAGTCCATCATCTCCCTACAGTTTTGGTTACGTTTCACATTAATCTATATGTTCTAAACCTTTAGGTAGCTTTAGCTATGTGTTTATCATTATCAAGAATGAAAAACGTGTGCTAAACACCCTGTTCCGTATTGAAAATTTCAGCCTCTTATTTTGTGCAAATTCAGCTATCGCAACACAGCATTCTAAGAAACTGCTTCCAGGAAAGTTCAGACTCCCCTCAGACACAGAACAGCTTACCTTATAATCAGGACTAAGGATCGTGGCCTTAAAAAGTCCCAGGCTTTATTAAAGAATGCACGTAATTTTTCCTTTCCATTCCATCAAAGTGAAGAAAAACAATTTTAAAAGTATTTATGTATGACTGGGCAGAGACAGGACTGGTGTGCTTAGTATCTAGTAATCTGTTATTGACAAAGCTTGTTACCAATTGCTGCAGGAAGACGAGCGGTCAAATGTCTCTACCTTGATGAGCATGCGTAGTTGCTCCCTAGCTCACTTTACGTAATGTTTGGCATATGCTCTGAAGCAGGATGATTTATTTCTCTACACAAGCTTTTCCCCCGTCTTTAAATATTTGCCATTAGAAATCTGGATAGCCTTGCTATATTTATACAAATGTCACTCCTTAGGCTTCACTGATACCTTCTAGCAATTAATTATTTATTCTAAGAGTGCACTGTACACTCATTTTTAATGTACAACCTTTCATTTTCATTGTAAGTTCCTTTTGCTCATGTTATAAACACTGCATGTTGAAAATCAGAAAGGAGGAATCCCAAAAAACCAAGTCCTAATAGATGCAATATTAACTAGACATCCCTGAACAAGTGTGTGGTGTGTGTATTTTATCCCTGTTTACTATTTGTACAGCTGCAGCACGCAGAGACCCACGCAATTGTCAATCAGGACTATGTTATACTAGGTACTCTGCAAAGAGACTGTCACCTCCCTAAAGGCCTTCCCTATAGTTTTGCAGAGTGCCCAGATCTACTGTCATGAACAGTTCCCAACTTCCAATGGCCTTATACTCCCATTGCTGCACAAAGTTATATTTTGAGTCTCCCATCTCTCACTGCAGATGCAGAACTGGCTTGATCCAGTGAGGCAACAGGGCGGCGGTCATTTGACGAATTTCCCTGTAAACTAGTGTACAAGGAAGCCTGATGCAGAGCAATGCAGGATGAGCTACCGCCAAGGCTCCTTTGGTCCTTCCTTTTTGTGGGAGCCCACCGAAAGCACAAAGGCTGCTCCATGCGCCATGGCAAAATAGCTCTATTGCCTTTTGCTGCAGCCACTGTTTTCCATAGGCAGGGCTCTCACCCACTCACGGGTACGTGTGGGTGCTGAGGAGAAGAAAGGGGGTTGTGTTTGTGATCCCTTTTCGTGTTCCATAAAGCAAAGCATGGGAATTGCTACCTACCAGCTCTGCATACATAACTTTACAGTTTTCTGGCTTTCTGGCATTTACAAAGGATTGTGCAAGGCTACATCCTCCCTAGCAAAGCCTTAATCCGTTTTCACTCAGTTACTTTTTTTCTGGCAGCAGATATAAGGCCACACAGTCAAATAACGAACTTGTCTTTCATTTGGATATAGTTTATTAATGACAAAAACGCTAATCCATTAATCAATTTAAAACAAGTTGGTAAATGAAAAAAATTCTCAGTCTCCTTTAGTAACAGGATCACATGCATCTTATAAGGGGACCATTATCTCCATGGGTTTCTCAGCTGAAGTTAAAAATCTAAAAATGATTTTCATTCATTTCTCATTAATATGCAAAATTATTCAAATTAGATAGTAATTAACCATCTACTCAGTAGAAAACCTTTTCATGATAATTTATGATAAACTCAGTAGCAGCTTTGATTGAGATTGATTTTTGGTGTTGAGAAGCTATCATGAATACAAAAAAGCACCTGAAAAAATATTTTTAAACACCTAACTTACTGCTCAGCTAATTATATGGTAACCATGTTCACAGATTATTTCAAAGGGAGGCCTATAGGCAAGATACTAATGCTGAATGAAACAGGCAAAACATCCTTTTGAGTTTGTCCTACATTTCATCTTAAAGCTCAGCTTTCTTCACATCTCCCAGCCTAATTCATTTAGAATGTTAAATGTTTAGCGCTGTTTAATTCAGCAAACGGATACATTGGAACCAGGGCTTTGCTTGATAAGGCTTACAGGATTGCTTTCAAGATAAAACTGTTTTAAAAAATCAAAATACATTTGAGACAAACTGTTGTTTTACAATGCAGGGTTCCTGGGAATATTTCTATGATTTGTAAACAGACTCCAGATCTATTTTTGCAGATGGCGAACGGAGCTCAGCAGGTTACGGGGTTAACATCACGGGCATGTTGCACTATGGAGAATACGGTTTTGTTCTTAGTAGCAAAGATGAGCTTCAGGATTGGGGGACATCGTAGCTCTAAACACTAGGGATTGCTGTTCAAAAACGTTACTCTCTTGAGGTGGGGAAAACCAGAGGGAAAGCAGCATTGACCTTGTGCTGCTGAAGTGGCATTAAGGAGAGAAAAAACCCCATTCAATACCTATTGCTACTAGTGGGAATTGCTGCGAGCACCCACGCCAAAGAGGCAGGACTATGGAGGAAAGAAAAAAACTGATATCCTTAAAGGCTTTTCCTCTGAACTTGATCACAGAACTAATGCGACCAACAACTGACGCTCTCATAATAAAGAAGGTATATACTGCAGATTCTGGGGAGTTTGTGTTACTTAAATAATTACCAACAGTAAGAGGAGAAACGGGAACCTTGAAGCCAAACATCTATGTTCACTACGTTGTCTGGGAGGAGGGAGAGCCGAGGAGGAGGGGAAGGGAGCAGGTTTTGGTTATGAGCTCTGTGTCTGTCCCTAAGGTGTAGCTCCAGCTCAGATCCCGAGCTGAAAGGCCTGTTTCTCCAGGGTGAAATCAAGGCCATGTATAAGCTGCACCCCGCAACAGGTAAATCTTTTTCAGTCTTTAAACCAGAACTCAGAATCGAGTAAACACATCGATGTCTAATAAACATGTAACTAGCAGCAAAAGGATAGAGCATGATAGCTTTGAACAAATCTCCATTCCTATAAGTAAAATGGCATCAGTGTTCACATACGTTAGGTCTTAGCTGAGTTTTATTTATTGCCTCACTGCAACCCGCAAAACCCTTTTCCTCATCAGCGTGCTATATAAATGTCTTGGTTGGTAAATAATCCACAACTGTACTTCTTGGCCCTATGTTATTTTTTACATTGAAATGTATTCGCCATCTATTGACCTAGTACCTACACAAGCCAAAGCCTATTGAATCTGACTGCATTGTTCCTCATTATTTACCCTGCCTCCAATTGCTTCCAGATGGTGCAGCATTACAATGACCCTATTCATCCCTCTCTAGAAGGCCCAGAGGGTGGCAATGGACAACCTTCCCCTAGAGCCCTCCTTTCTGCAGGCATAGAAGGGACCACATTCATCCTGACCGCATTCATTCACAGTCATTACATGAGAATGTTTTCTATGGGTAATAAAAAAAACACTCTGTCAAGAAGTTACTGATGATACCCAAGTTAGTATTTCTTCTTCCAAGGAGATGGTGAGAATCATCTCAGATGTGGTACAATACTTGCAGGACACTGAAACCAAAATTCCTGTTCAGGTGATGGGTCACACATGGGCCTTTGGAGAAGAAATCATCTCTCAGCTGACACACATTTAACTACTGGATCAAGAAGAGAGGGGAGTCACACAAGGAAAGATGCCAGAGAAGGATTCAGAGGGACTAATGCAAATTAGCTGTTTTCTGAGACAACAGAAACTAAAAGGAATGAGAAATTTGTTCTGAACTTCCACATCCATTACTTTCAATGATCTCTTTTTCCTACTTTTTGAGATTCAAATAAATAGGAGGTAGCCGTGTCTTTGACAAAAGCAGAAATAATAACAATCCTCTAGTACTTACAAACCTTCTCTTTTATTCCGTCCATTGAAACATCTCAGGGGCGTTCGTAAGTATGAGCTTCTCAAGCAGTGAAGTACTATTCTACTGATTTTACCGATGGGGAAATTGCAGCAAAGGACAGGTTTGGTTCTGTGTCCAATAGGTCACATAGGAAGTTTTTGTCAGAAGTAGAAACAGTTACTTAACATTAACCTGGAGCCCTAAGCATTAGTCACTAGATTTTCTTTGTGGTTTGGGGAGAATAGATGCCACTGGGAAGTTTGGCTGAGTGAGTCCAGAATTAAACAAGCTCCGATATCGTGTGCTGTACAGGCAAGCTGGTAGGTTATGGTGAACCGCAAGAGCAAATAACATCACACTTTAATGTAGCACACTTTTTAATCTGACAGACAAAAGCTTAACAATATCCAATGGCTGGCAGTCGACTCCTGAAGAAGTCCAACTGGAAATCAAGTGGCATCTCTCTGACCACTTCGCACCACTTGAATGAGAACAAAGCAGCTGGAAAGCTACCTAAGCCAGCAAGTTAAAGCCATCACAGCTCTTTTGTTGCAAAAAGAATCCAGCTCAGAAAGGTTTTGCCTCCTCAGGAGTGCTGGAGCAACCCTTTTCAACAAAATGCTACACAGATTCTGGTGCTAAGTTTGCAACTTCAAAGAGGATTCAAAACGAGGTGGGATAACACATGGCCCAGCTGCAAAATTGGACAGCAGAAAAACCACAGTAGCTTCACTGGGCAAAATTCCCCTGGCGTCAGCCTATTTACTCATCTTCAGTGGGGTGAAACTGTATCTTTGCCCTTGTGTTTTTTTAGTTTAATTTCTTTTTGCTGCTTGTGGAAATACGAAAGAGTTAACAACCTTGTTCGATAATATGTAATTCTGAGGGAGGAAAAATTGGGGACCTAAGGAACCTGGCTTTTTTTCCCCTCCCTTATTATAAAGTCATTTTTCAAATCACCTTTCTGACACATTTGTCCATATTGATTAGCTGCTTTTAGAATGACATTGTCTGACCTGTCTAAATCCATCAATTGCTCTCCTGCTGATGCTTAATTCCCAGGCTACTTTAACTTCTAATGGTACGGTATGAATATTATTCATAAAGCCTTTTTGCTGAAAAGATCAATAATCATATACATCTTAGGTCTGCATTCTGGGTGTTGTTCAAGTAGCCCCTTAACTGGCCACAGACTCTTCTATTTTCCTTTTATCACTGTAGACTGTAAGTGTTTCATTAGTAGCATTTAGAGAGTACATACTTGATACTATATCCCCAGGAGTTTCAAGTGAGTTATTAGGAACTTGTTCAGCATTAGGATTAATGCATATTCCCAGTAGTTTTCATTGCATTTCCATTCCATGTGCCACAAACTCTGCTGTTAAATATGTTTTGTCCACTTAGAAACTGTTTGGTAGGGAAGGCATGCCTTAATTGTTCCCAAGACATTGGGTAATGCTCTACTGATGGGCCTAAGGTTGAACTAACAGGCAAGTAAGACGCAGTTTAGCTTCAGCAGGTTTTAAAGTACTAATGAGGCACAATATACTGAAGCTAAGAGCTTGTCAAGACAGGCAGTTCATGTAAAAAGTTAAAACAACCTTTACTATTTTTTTTTTCTTTAAAAAAAAAAAAAAAACAAACAAGCAAGGGATTATCCCAATACTGAGAGGATATATTCAAGTTAAATGTTTTCTAGATTAATGGACAGATATTTGCCTTACAAAGCCTGAAGAATTCAAACATCACCTGCATTTTACTAAACATATAATTATTAAAAGAATTTTTAGGAAAGACTTTTCAAAACTAGATCCCCGAGTTGAGCAAAGGACAAAATGTATCTGCCTGAACACTAGTGGGTCGATACGCCTGTAAAACGTAGAGTTTTCAGTTTGCAAAACGGGCGAGTTGAATATCTGTATTGCAAGCTGCTGTTTACGCAACTGCTTGTCTGTATTTAGCAGCCTTTGCAAGCTTCGAAATGTTAGAGCCTTAAAAGTACAAATACTGACTAGTCACCATTTTAACTTTACAACATTTTCCTGGAAGCCCTCTCAGAACAAAAATGCAAGATTCTAGGTATTTTAGTAACTACGGGATTGATTGGAACTTCATTGAATTTTAACTACTGCATGCCAGGCTGTTGCGTTCAGTGACATGAAATATTTCATTTTCATTTTATGACATAAAAGTCTAAGTGTCCTGCTGCTGAGATGTATCAATCAAATCAGAGGTTCAAATGGAATATTATCTTGATGCTGGTATGAGAGTGAAAATGATGCTTTAGTTCACAGTCAATCGGTACCAAATGTCTTCGCAGTCAATAACAGACTTCTGCATATACTTCTGCAGAGCCATTACTTCAGGGTTCATAAAGTGGAACACAGCACTTCTGACAATGCTGTAGGATATTTAAAAAAAAAAAAAAAAAACAAAACACATAAAAAAGTTGCTTACATTGAAAAGGAAAAATCAAACTAGTTTTTAGAAGGATCATTTTAAGGCAGATCATTTCAAACAATTAAAGCCCAAGTGTTTTGTGGATAGTGATATTTCACAGATGTTTGAAGAATGGTTATAATCTGCTCAAATCCATTTTTTATGAAGACCACTGGAGAGCTATAACAGTGGGTAGGGACACTGTAGGCTGTGCGATGGGATTTATTTATTTATTTTAAACGTGACCACCTCTCTGGCCATGGAGCACATTATTATTGTGGATAAGTGGAATGAAATCTTCTCTGCACTTGAAAAGCTCAAATGGTTTTAATGCTGAAGGATGAACAAAAACATTGAATTAATTAATAAGCATCTTGGCTTATCTTATGCTTACACCTTATGTGGGCTTTTTCTTACACAGCTAACTTAGCTCACCACACATGCTTAGCACATGGACGTTCTTAGTTGCACGCTTTACAAATTTAACACAAGCCCATACCAAGTGGACAGTACGTGCCCCAGGTACCACTTCTAGTGGCTCTGTGGACCTGTAGAGCATGGGTACTTTTCTTTCATGAGAGCTATTCAGCACCATGCTAAATTTCCTCAGTCAGGCACTCTGTTGAAATAGTCAAATGAAAGTTGCTGCTGTAAGAATGAAAACACAGAAATTTGGGCTTGGGTTTTTTTTTTTCCTATGTCTTTCTTGCAGTAAAAGAATAAAAAGATGACTGAACTGCTTAAATGTTAGAAAGAGAACGAGTGACCTGCAGGTAGAAATCTGATCTGGGGGGGAGGGAAAAAAAAAAAAAGAAGAAAAAAAGAGTCCAAAAGATGAAGTGCTAAGCCTCTGGGCTAGACTGCATACCAATTTCCAATGACCTGGTGTGGGAATGAGCACCTACCAAACGGCCTCAATCAGTCAACCAACCAAAATTTGACTTTTTGCACCTCTCAGTACCAGAATCCTTCAATTCCGTGCTGTAGCCCAAGTAAATGCTCAATTTCATAGGAATGCAGGATCTGCTTGATTGTGACTTTCCCGATACAGGAGAAAAGGACTCAGCCTCAGCAGTCTGTGTTCCTGAATAAAACCAGTCTGTTTTACTCCCTGTATCAGAGCACAACAGAGGACAGGTAGCCTTTTGCACCCAGAAGCCACAGAAAGCATTTCTGCACATGCTTTTGGTGCTTCTCCTGGCACACTGCCACTCTTCTCCCTCCCTGCATACAGCTAGCGCATGTAAGAGTGGCTAAGCTTTTGTGAACCAGACACCCGAGACTGCTCTGTGGAAGGGCATCAGGGGACAAAACCTAATAAAAGAAAATTTGCAAAATTTTGGCAGTATGGATTGCTTCTTATTTTTCCTTAGCAGGTTCCCTTCTTTGAGAGACCTGAATCAGAAACTTAAAAAGGCAGAAATGAGCTTCCAGGACTGGATGCCAAATGTTATTCCTAAGAAGATTTCACTTGGTCTCTTACATGTACCATGAACACATCAAACATTTCCCTCCCACACACAGATATACCTTATTATTTTGCTTTTGCTGACCCTTCACAAGATGACCTCCTTTGCAGCTTCTCATACTCACAAAGTAGTTTGAAAGTGCTGCTGTACTGTGCTTAACCCTGACCCAGAGGACAAAAATCACTAGGCTGCAAGGAATACTGCAGCATTTGCGGTGGTTAACACTTATTCCTACTGCTAACCTTGTGTTTTCTGCCCACCACATCATGGAGTTTTTCTGGATTCAGTATGAAGTAACAGGGAAGAAAGGGAGAAATCCAAATAAAGGAATTGTTCTGAAGGCCTGCTGCAATATAATTTACAATGCGTCCTGACCAAATGACTAAGTAAGGCTTCGTTTAATGTTATTATAGAGATTTTCACAGTAATATCCTTTTTCTTCTAAGCAAGGCAGATAATATTGACAATGTTGCCAAGTAATTACACCAGCAAAACAAATGTATGGCAATGTGCCCCTACAATTCCTCTTCTGGCTGCCCAGCATGCAGCTCAGCAAGCAAGGATACAGGCCACTGACAGTAGAAGAAATGGTTTTATTTATTAATTGCGAAGCTCCAGGTTACAGAAATGCCACTCAGACTTACTGTGCTTCCCATATAAATAATTGATCATTTTATAGCTCAGCACAGTTAGCACAAGAACACGTAATGCACAAAGGATCTGGCATTCGTTGATACTTAGTGGAGCATGTAGGTAATCCAGTGGAAGCCAGACAAAATTTGTTCACATGGTTCCTTCTTTCACCCACCGTTTCATAAGACCATAAGCTGAACGTAGTTGTGGGAACTGCTAGGGCAAACAAAAGCCATCTATAGAGGATACTGCCTCGCCCTTTGTAGGGCCATCTTGCTCTGTCATTGCCAGTAGATTTCTTGGAAGTCTCTGAAAGTGACTGAGTGTTTCAACTGGTAAGCACCTTGTCTCACCATCCCGAAGGTTAATCAGGCACATTTATAAATCTTAGTCCTCCAGATTCTATGCAATATCACTTGGTCAATCCAACCCATGAATTTCCAACACAGTCCATGCTTTTCATCTTCCCTGAGGCATCAAGGAGTCAGAGAACCTGGCAGATGCACAACTGGAGGAGACACAGCAATAATCCTTCCCACTATGAATGGTTCTGCTGCTGTGAATATGCCTGACACAGCCTTAGTCTGATTAAGTTTAACATAAGAATAACATTCCTCAACATGAGACGCTCCTGGATCTCTTTTTCAAGATGTGCTATCTCAACCAGGAAGATGGCTGTCAAATGCACCAACACTCCTCCTTGCATACCTATGAAGTAGGGATGCATGCAACTGGATGCAATGAAAAAGAATGACCACATTCTGACCTGCACACACTAAAGAAAGCTTCAGAGACCACAAACATCAGCAGTGAAATAGCTGTCTTCCCTGACAACAGCAAACTTTACTGTAGCAGCTCCTGTGGTGGATTTCTCTCCTAATGTCTCTTTCATGTCCTATTATATCATAACACACTCAGTCCAAGAGGGAAGACGAGGTCCCAAACCTGATGAAAAGAAGCTGACAAAAGCACTTAAACCAAACTTAAATTTTCTCCTAAATTGATGCCCGTGACTTAGTGACACTTAAGAGTTCCAATAAAAGCAAACTCTGGAAGTAAGTAAACAAAAGCCACATCCTGCATATACTCATGCTTTAGGGAGAGCCTTGGAAACTCCAACTTTCACAAAGTCCTTACAAATACATGAGCATAAAAGCCTTTCTTACACCTAACGACTGGCTCAGGATTTTTTTTCAGCTGTGACTCTAAGTGCTCCCAATTTTCTAACAAATTATAGGTAATTTATTCTGGTTAAAAAATGGTAAGAATTTGTTACCATTTACTCTGGTAAAAAAAATAAATTACAGTTATCTGCCCAGTGGATCCACTTTTTTTTTTCTCCCACATGTGAGAATTGCCAACTTGATAGCATGGAATTCTTCATCCCTTATAAGACATACCTGCACAGTAAATGAAACAGCAAGTTATGTCTCCCCACTGCTGTACTGCAGTGTTTCGAGCCCCCTCCGGAAGGACAGCCACAAAGAATTAGAATATAAATCCTTTCTAATGTCCATTCAATCCTTGGTCTATCTGCTATCACTGCTAAGCAGAGTGCCAATTAGTGTCAGTTGTAATGGTGGTTTCGGTACTATGAACATTCTTCAACTGGGAATTGGACTAAAAGACTATCGTCTCATTTCACACTGGAAACCAAAACAGTCATCATGCAGTAATAACTTTTGGTCACTGCTAACCCAGACCTCATCAAACCAGTGACCTTGAAATGAAAAGGTCTGTGTCCCGCTCCCTTTCCTTCCATTTCTCAAGCAGAATGGCAATGCCAAGAGTTTTTAGGATTGGAAGGAATCCAAATGTAATGGATATGTCATTGAACCCTGAGCCCTAAACTGGATGCCAGCAAGATCTATTCTCTATCACTTTTCCAAGCGAAGATTAAAAAACCTAAACAAAATGCCACCCAAAAAATATCAAAAAAACCCAAGGATTCCATTTTCAGCAACAGGCTATGAGCTGTGCAATACCTATGAAACCCATAATCGCTGACCCCAGGACACCCCTCGCCACCAGCTGATAGCCATTCAACATTTTCCTATTGCAACCACCCTTGCTATAGTCTGATTTATATGCAGAACACTGTATATTTTGGACTCAGTCCACTGTAACTGACCACTTAAATTATTTGGTCCTTATTTATTTGAATTACTGGTTCAGATTAATTGAAGAGGTTTGTTACTGAGCCAGTGCTGCTCTGTTACCCCTGTACGACTTGAGCCAAGTAAGTAGTAGGATTGTTTGAATAAAGGAGATTAAGTTTTGGGTTGCTTTTATTTCTACTTAGAAAAGTTATAAATACTGCATTGACTAGCTTATAATATACATGGTGATCTCTTTAACTTCTACACTTTTTATGGGTTGGGGCTGTTTTTTTTTGTTTTGGGGTTTTTTTTTTGTACAACAGTTGCTGTCTTTTCACTTTCAGAAAATCAAGGCCCAGAACTTAAAGTGAGATCTGTGTATATATATATACATACATGTATATATATGCTATAAAAATTACAGCACAAATATCTACATATGCTGTCAGTTTCAAAGAAATTATCTAAGTCTCTGAAAATATTCAATATGCGAGCATTCTACTTTTAGGTCCATGATATTTCAAATTACTAAGGCTGGCTTTGTCATCACACAAGACTTTTTTTCTGTTAAAAAATAACAGCTGTAAATCTGTTTTCTCACGCCCAAGTAGACCTTTATGAGACTCGTAAGGAAATACAGTGTGCATTGTCATGAACAGAGCAATAATCATAAAATTAGAAACAAAAGAATCAGACAGAACAAAGCTTTTTTTTAAAAAAAAAAAAAGATTCTAAATCACACACAAAACATTTGTTCTGCTCCAGCTCTTTGTGAACTAATTGGCTCTCCTGGAGGGACAGGTAATTGTACTTGACTACACAAGCTGTCCTGAAGCTCCCTTGGAAAGCTCCAGTAAGCTTCCAGTGTTAGCAGCCATCAAGGATTTCACAGGTCAGGCATCGGATCGATACAGCTAAAAGCAGCAGGGACTGTAATGTCGACAGCAGGTTTCAGAAAACGCTGCAAGTGCCAGTTTGTTCCCCTTCATGCAGAAGCTCAAGACAGCTTAATTAACCCTTGGAAAATACAATTTATCCAGAGGCTCTGCGGGTCTGTACTAGGCCTTATTGGTGAACTGATAGCAGAGATACTGTAGCTGGCAGCTCTGAATTCCCATTTCCCCCTTTAATGCTGTTTCAGTTAGGATGCAAACAAAACATGATTTTAGGTGGATGTGTTCGCCTTGTCCTGAAGAGCATGCTACAGGAGGCCACGAAGGCAGCTGTTCTGTTAGAACTCACTTGTGATTTCAGCAGGAGCCTGGCCCAGCAGGTGCATTGATCACTCACGTCTTGGATTGTATGTGTGTGTGCATCTGAGTGTGTGCGTGTGTGTGTGAGAGAAAAAGATAGAGGGGGAAAGAGTCATCTCCCACAGGTCTAAATGCTTCTTTGCCCTCTTGTAAAGATGTTCCCTTGTTAGTTGTCTATTTTTACTGTCTTTTAATAACACATGGCCATGAAAAGTACAGACAAGGTAATTTTCCACATCCCAAAACACCTACATTTTAGAAGACAAAGAACTTGCTAGGGGTGACAGAGCAGTAAGAAGTTAGCTTGTCTGATGTGATATTCAAATTTGTGTCTCCGATGTCAGGCCAGCAGGCCGAAAGGTTTTTCCTTCCACAGCTCTTTTCAAGCTAAGGAAACCTGCTAAGACAACGTGCATAAAGCCACTAGGAAAGAAAAAAAAATTCCAAGTTACTGAGGCTTAGCAATTTTAACATATAAATTTGCCTGAAAATTCAGTTTAAAAATTATTTAAAGATATTAACTACTTACACTTCAATTAGTTGTTTTTAATTTTTATAATTTCAATTAAATCGTTGAATCACAGAACAGCTTGGGTTGGAAGGGATCTTTAAAGATCATCTAGTCCAATTCCGCCTGCCATGAGCAGAGACACCTTCAACTAGACCAGGTTTCTCAGAGCCCCGTCCAACCTGGCCTGGAATGTTTCCAGGAGTGGGGCATCTACCACCTCTCTGGGCACCCTGGGCCAGTGTTTCACCATCCTCCCTGTAAAAAATTGCTTCCTTCTGTCTCATCTAAGTCTTCCCTCTTTTAGTTTAAAACCATTACCCCGCGTCCTATCGGAACAGGCCCTGCTAAAATTTGTCCCCATCTTTCCTGTAGGCCCCCTTTAAGTACTGAAATGCTGCAGTAAGGTCTCCCTGGAGCCTTCTCTTCTCCAGGCTGAAACCCCCCAACTCTCTCAGCCTGTCCTCACAGCAGGGGGGCTGCAGCCCTCTGATCATTTTTGTGGCCTCCTCTGGACCTGCTCCAACAGGCCCATGTCTTTCCTGTGCTGAGGGCTCCAGAGCTGGACACAGTGCCCCAGGTGAGGGTCTCACCAGAGCAGAGCAGAGGGGCGGAATACCCTCCCTCACTCTGCTGGCCACACTGCTTTGGATGCAGCCCAGGATACAGTTGGCCTTCTGGGCTACAAGCACACATTGTCGGCTCATGTCCAGCTTTGCCCCTCCCCAGCGCCCCCAAGTCCTTCTCAGCAGGACTGCTCTCCATCCCTTCATCCTCCAGCCTGTATTAACACTGGTAGTTGCCCTGACCCAGGTGCAGGACCCTGCACTTGGCCTTGTTGAACCTCATGAGGTTCACACAGGCCCACTTCTCCAGCTTGTCCAGGTCCCTCTGGATGGCATCCTGTCCCTCGGGCATGTCAACCGCACCATTCAGCTTGGCGTGGTCTGCAAGCTTGCTGAGGGTGCACTCAATCCCACTATGTCATTGATGAAGATACTGAACAGTACTGGTCCAATACAGACCCCTGAGGGACAGCACTTCTCACCAATCTCCCTCTGGACATTGAGCCATTGACTGCTACCATCCATCCAACCAATTCCTCATCCACCAAACAGTCCACCTATCAAATCTTTACCTCTCCAATTTAGGGAGAAGGATGTCTCCTGTAGCTGGAGTAAGAAGGCTTTGTCAACAGGCTCCCCTTGATCAGGCAGTCTGTAGTAGACACCAACCACAAGGTTCCCTTTGTTGCCTCGGTCTCTAATTCTTACCCACAGGCTTTTAATCTCCTCATAGCTATTCTTCAGAGACAGCTCTTCACACTCTACCCATTTCTTCATGCAGAGGGCAATGCCTCTGCCCCTCCTTCCTCACCTGTCCCTTCTGAACAGCCTGTAGCCATTGATAGCAGCACACCAATCATGGGATTCATCCCACCAGGTTTCAGTAGTGGCAACCAGGTCTTAGTTTTCTAGCAGCACAGTGGCTTCCAGCTCCTCCTGTTTGTTGCCCATGCTGTGTTCATTGGTGTAGAGGCATTTCAGCTGGGCTGTTGGCCTTGTCACCTTCTTAGCGGAACATCCCTTAATTCCTTTAGGGTATTTCACTTGTGTATCCCTCTCGGCTCCTATTATCTCAGGAACCTCCGGCTCATCTCTGTAGGACTTCAAGTGTGCTGCAGTGTAGCCAGCACCTCAAAGCACCAGGCTGCAGGGCCTCACTAGCACCCTGTCCCTTTAACCATTGCCTGTAGTGCCACAGCTTGTCACAGGCAAGCCTGATATTCTGTCACTATCCCCTTAAGCCTAGTTTAAAGCTCTGTCAATGAACCCCCCTAGCTTGTGAGCAAATCATGTAAATGTATCTTGTTCAGTTTATATTTACTTCCTTTAGCAAATGAAAGTGTGCCAGTTTTGTTCCAGAACATTGAACTCTCAACTGAAGCAAGCAAGGTAGATCACCCTTTCTCTCCACCAGTTTGTTACTGTTTCTTATGGTAAAAGACTATTTGAATGAGCAGGATGAAGTAGAGAAAAATCAAATTAGAAAGATTTTTTTACATGTATGCACGCATATCATCATATACACTCACACATATACATGAAGACTTGTGGTGTTAACTATGCAACTTTGAATCCACATTTTCATCTTCAGTAACCATTAAAGGCATAGGAATTAATGAAAAAATAGAAAAATGCTGAACAATAAACAGCCAGGACTCTAAAAAAGCAAAACCAGGCCAGACTATATTTGCAAATCTCGTATTAACACACTCACAAAAACAGTGTACAAAAAAGCACTTGATAGAATTATTTAATACATCTATGTTACAGTCCCTCTATCCAAGCAACTAGATATTAATTTTTCAGGATAGCTTGTAGGAGACAGTCTGCCAGAAGTAGTGAAAGATGCTGCTGCAAGGTCTGTAAGAAAAGGGTAATGACAGATACTTGACACATTTCAACCCGGTATATTGCTACCTACTGGGGAGCCAGAAGGTTCTGAGGTAGGCCCACGCTCATTTGACATTTGTATTAATGACAGGCAAGAAAAAACAAAGCAGCACTTGAATGACAAATGCAGAAATGAGAAAGGGCTGGACTGTTGGACTTACTCATGTAAAGGCTAGTTTCACACGAACAAAACCATCTTAAATACAAGTACACTGCAGTCTCCATGAGGAGATGGTTTTGCAGATGAATTGACAACAAAAAAAGATATAAGTAGGCGACAGAAAAGAAATTTTATGTCTGCTTACAGCAACTGTAAGTCTGTCTCCAGAATCTGAGAAAACATCCTACGGTTTTAAAGTCTTTACTTACAGTTTGGACTACAACCAGAACATGCTTGGAAAGACCACAGAATCCAGCTGGTTGTCTAAGATTTGTGAGATGAAGGATAAAAAAAAAAAAACACACAAAAACATTGCTAAATATGTTGTCCCAGTTCTTAAAGAAGCTTTAAGCTGGACTGAAGAACGTGCAAGATATTAGATAGTACTAAGGGAAAGATTTATTTTTATTGCTAGAATGTCAATTAAATAAGTGAACATTTTTGGCTCCAGAGTATGGATGCATATCCATGGAAAGATCATGAGGTGCACAGGTATGAAAAGAAAAAGAGCTAAATTATTTTCCTACCAATCACCTTCTTGATTCTGTTTTCCTGTCACTATATCTTTTTACCTTTATCCACACCTTTAGTTTTGTTTTTAGTGTTTTTGAGGTTTTGGTTCAGTGAGGGGTTTTGGTTGTTTGGGTTTTTTTGTTTGTTTGGGGTTTTTTTTATTACAATATTTGCCACTGTAAGGCCCTGACCTCTACTGGAACCACTTGGTGTTACCATAACACACAACATCTGGCCAGCTGGTGTATGTGTGAGAACAATCACAAAAGTTATAGTTAATGACACAATACACTCTTGTGCTTAATAAATTAAGTATTGCAACATGTCATGTTCCAGAGCTGTTGAAAGGCATGCCAGTGTCTATGCTGGATAGACTGCTTGCTTTCATCTGCCACTGCTTGCAATTGACTTTAGGGAAAAAAAAATAAAAATGTTGCAAGCAGTTATAGCTCAAAAATTCCATTTTAATAATATCAACAAAGAGCTTTCACATTCCCACAATACAGTTTAAAAACTAAATCCTCCTGTTAATTACCAGGGAGTGCAGGCTCTCCAAGGTTGAGTACCTATTTCTGTTTAAAGGTCGACACTTTAAGTGCTCTAAAATCCACATACTTGCTCAAATTGCCTTGAAATTTGGTGTGCCTCATGGGGATCCAAGGTAAGGTTAGAGTCATAAGCTTAGGGTCACATTTGCTTGTGCTTTTCAAGATATGGTCTGAAAAAACAGCTTTTCCTAAGCGATAAAATTCCGATAAACTGTTTTTTCTATTCTTGCATATCCTTAGTGGATCAAGCCACAGCTTTCCACAATGCTCCAAACGTTCTTAACGTTCAACATTTGTCACCCTGAATAGGTAAGTGTCTAAATTCCCAATCCTAAGAAACTATAGAACATATTATGATTCTGACAGCAAAAACGGCTTCCACCTTACTGACCAACGTTAAAATGAAATGGGTGGTACAAAAGGATGTAGAATATTAAACTTATTCTACTTTATACCTAGTGCCAGTTTGGATTTGATCCTCAAAAGGAATTCTGAAAACCAGTGAGTAGATATTAATAATGCAAAAATCTTTGACAAAGATGTATTTTATTATTTGGGATAAATATTCTTGGAAAAGAAAGCAAGTTACACTTATGAATTCTTGCTTTGGAGGACAGAACTAATGAACAGCAAGGAGACCAAGGAAGGAAGAGCATTTTAAGGGCAGTGTGTAACCAGACAGGAAGGTCACAAGACTCGGCAAAGAACCTGAGAAGACCAAGACAGGAAGGCCATGAGCAACTCTTATGCTCTTTTTCTCCCCTCTTTATGTGTGTTTCAGGAGTTTCAGAGGCTCCTCCACATTTGTGTCTGGTCGTGGGGAAACCCTGTTCCTCTGGGAAGAAACAATGGGTGTCCAAAAGCATGTCCTGTCCACCTGGAAGGATAAAATTTTAACTCTGTAGAAACCCGGACATTAAAAATAAGGATACCTGCCACCTCTCTGCAGGGGTGCAGCCCTCACTGCTGACTTGGACAAAGGCACAGGGAAGGCGGCCACAGTGGTGGGCTAATAAGAAGTCATCAGGATACAAAAAAAAGGAATCTTATGACCTTATCACTAAAGAGCTATTGGCTTAATGAAACAAGAGAAAGGGATTTGAAATGGTGACAAGGGAGACTCGTTTTTAGAAAATTTAGATAAGACAGACAGACTCACTAGCTTTAATCTACACATTTAATATTCCTGTAGCCATCCCATAATTAAAAAAAAGCCCAAATGTTGGGCAATGTGTCATATTTGTGATTTCTCTGTTAGTAAGCAGGAATTTCTGATTACATAAAGCATCTGCTTGCTGATGGTGTTGTGAGGAAAATATGGCATGAGCTGATGACCATACGCTTAGTTATTTCCCTGCGACAATTTGTTGAGGGGGCTGTCTCAGCTCAGGGCACGTGGTGTCAACCTTATCAGGAGAAAGTAACGTTGAGCTTTAAGCTAGAGTTTAAGCTCAAAACCTTATGCTTAAACTCATGCATGTCCCTATGTATATAAAGACGCACACTTCATTTGAACTCAATGTAATCCGATCGATTTATTTTTTACTGAGAGCTTTGATATTGACAACTTGAAAGAATCATACAGTCCAGTACCACTGTCCCCTCCTTTTAAGCTTTAACATGGCTATAAATTTTCAGGCAATAATGCTACCACTGAAAAACAAATGCAGAGTTTGTACAGTCTCATATATGTGGAATGAGACATCCATGTATGTGCTACTTTTGTGTATTAATCAGTAAAACGTTCTGGATAGTAATTCTTTCAATAATAAATGTGGTTTCAAACATCCCCAAGGCGTTATTATAGTCAAACTAAATTAAATTAGAAGTTCCAGGTGAAAAGAGTACTTGAAGAGAAAATACCCCAATAGGAAATTTCCAAGAGGAAATTTGGCTAGTGCCAAAAATGGGTCATTTGAGGTTCTGCTTGTACAAAATTTAGTCTAAGAAACACTTGACAGTGGTATCACTTATTGCAAGTATGACTTTTTCTGTCATTGTTTTAGAGACCAGACATATTTTGAAAATCAGCATATAACCTTTTGGATTTGATCTAATCAGATTTTTAATGTTTCATTCATACATTTCCCCATTGTATCACATAAAAATCATGCAAAATACAAGCTTAATGAGCCATAAATTCATTCCTTTTAAGTTTTGTCTTTTTTAATCAGCGACTTAACTCTTCTAACCTTTCATCACTATCATCCACATAAGGCCAAATGATTTTGGAAAGCCAAAAGGCATCAGGTAAATCTTATAAACACGGTTCATGAAGGAATGATGAAACTGCATCAACAAGAGGTATGAAGAGCCTCTTGTAAGGCTGCAATACAAGAAACTTCTTGTTAAATCTTCTGTAAGAATACTACAAGCAGAGCTGCTTGCCCATCTGTTGCTGAAACACATACACCACCTGGCACCATATCTAACAGCATCAAATTCACAAAGGTTCTGGATTAGGGTTTCCTGGGTGTGTTCAGCCAGGACACGGAACCTTTTCAGCCAAGATCCAAGCCTTGAGAAGCAAAAGAGGAAAAGCAGATACAGCATATCAAAAGTCACCTTAAAAAAACTCCAAGCTCTTACCTCCCTTCAGAATGTGCTCAGTGTACTCTGAAATGTGTATTGCCCCTTCTGATCATATTACAAGGAAGGTGGTTGCTGGTTTTTTATAAAAAAAAAAAAAAAGTCCTCATTGTAGTCTAACACACATATGCCTGCTACAGCATTCAGCCATTTGAGCCTGCAGGTGCATACAGTTCATTGTACACAAGAAGAATGCTTATAGAAACCAGGGAAACAGCACTGCAGAAGCCTGTCTTGCAAAGATGAGCACAAATCACACCCCTGTAACAGCTAACGGCTGAAACTGCAGATGTCCAGAGCATATTGCCAAGACCATGATGGAGGTCAAAACTGCTGCTCCAGGTTGGTGCAACAGGAGTGAGAAGTGGAAGCAGGTGGCATAAAGGCAGTCACTACAAACCCATGGAAGTGACAGAGACAGAAGCATACCTGACACTCTTGCGTGTGCAGCATGCTGCCCATCATGAAGAAAGTCTTAGCTTCTCACAATTACATACACTTAATAGAGTTGAATTTACTATGTGAACCAGTAGCTGTATTTTCTCCAAGCCCAAACAGATCATGATAGAATCAGGTTGAACAAGGTGGCCCAACAACTGGGGCAAAAGTCAGAACATTAGATGTTGTCAGAAAAGGTTACCAGAGCCATGGAAAGTAATGGTCATTGCTTCAAAGATGAGCTCACACCCCAGAATGGGGAGACACAGAAGATTGGTACAGAATTAGGACATAATCAGGATCAGGGTAGGAAAAATCATCCTTCTGCTCCTATTACTGCCAGAAAGCTAAAGAAGAAAACCTTGCTACTTTCAAATCTAGCCAAGATATACCAAAATCCAGCCACATTCCTGAGAGGAGTAATCCTTAGTAATTTCACAGATAGCAAAGAGATTTTCACATAAGGAATAATGTAATAGAAGAGGGATCGATTCAGGGACGTTAGGAATGCACAGGGTCAGTATGGTGAAACAGAAGATCTTGCAATTATCACAGCAACACTGCTCATAAAGCAAGATCTAAATGGTGGGAATACAGAAGAGGCATGCTACTGTGTAGCCACACAGGTGATAATCCAAGCATTTCTATCAGCATTGATGTGATACATAAATATTACTTGAACATTAAAAATACTGAAAACGACTGTATCTCTTATTTTAACATAAAGAAGTTCTCATGAGGCACCACTTCAGTGCAACTGGGTGTCTCAGGACAGTCTGTCAGAAAGGCAAAGGAAGAAAGAATAGTGATAATGGGATAATTGATGGTCAAGCCCTAACACAATGTCAGAGAAGTCATAAAGAGCAACGCATTACTGTACAGACACACCACCTCACAAAACCAGAAGCCTTTGCTAACTGGTGGAAATCTGCTGCTCTAGGCAACTACCTACAGGTAAAGTTAGTCACAGTTTTCTCTTTAGAGGTGCTGCGGCCCCATTCTCTGAGATTAAGGACCACTCCTCTGAAAGCATTCCTGGGAAACAAACATACATAAGAGGGAGTTTTTGCCTTGCTAGAAAGAACATAAAGACCATACAGTTAGAAAGGGACAGGCTTCAGTCTCTTTGTAAGCATGAAGACTGTGCACACTGCAGTACAGAATAAAGCTTCTGAAAACTGTGGGAGAAAGTGGTTAGCGTTAGCTATTAACTCTATAATTTTCTACACATGCTGGGCAAGTATCCTGTGAAATAGCAGGACTCTCTCTGCAGTTACAGGAACTATAAAGCAACCCTCAACAACTGTTTAGATAGGAACCTGTTTTAAATCCTGAAAGCCTGGAATCACTTTATTTAGTCAGCAGTGGGGCAAAAGATGATTTAGAAATAGCTTCCTGGTGTGTCTGGAAATACATCTGTATTTCATCATATAATGGAACAAACATGGCATAGTTCAAATGCAGGAATTGGTTATATAGATGATGTGTTCATTACAGGTACAAATTAGGAAGCTCCTTTGGGAAGATCAGCCTATTCTGAAGGTCACTGTCAGGTCAGATTTATTCCAAAGCAGCTTCTTTTTACAGAACCTGTAACTAACACAATTCTCACATGCTCAGCTTTTTTTCAGCTGAGTTTTTATTTGTGTTTTGCTTTTAAATTTCAGAGAAGCCCCAAACTTAGGTGTACTCATTGCTGTCTTTACAACATTTGAAACCTTCATGCTGCAGTGTCATACCTGATGAGAGCTGACACTTGCCACTGCCGTCACTCTGTTTCTGCTGCTGATGCAAGGCTCCTAAGCCTGAGCTGCATGCAGTGATCCCTGTTTCCCCTGCAGCTCTGCTTACAACAGGAGACTACACTTTGCATTTCTGAGCAGAGGAGAAGCAGCACAGCTGTCCCTTATCCTTCTCACCCCAGTTGGATCTCACATCACAATAAAACCGCATTACAACTGTACAGAAGAACTAATGCTCAGCACGAGAAGGATCTGAAAAGTTTTCCTGTGAAGACGTGAAACAGAAAGGAGTGTGGAGTGGTCTAGAGAGGAAGACCTGAGGAGTAAGGTGGGGCTTTTCCAAGAAAAGGGGAGTACAATGAGAAGGGAAAGAGCAAGGGGAAAAACAAAGGGATCAATACAAAGAACAGGGTGAAAATGCTAGCAGAAAGACAGATAAGGAAGGAGAGATCTTGCAGCTGTCCATTTATGTATATACTTACACATCTATTTTGGTCTTTGGTACTGATTTCCTGTGGGACCCTAGAAGAGGCATGACTTTTTCATGTGCGTATGTAAAGTGAAGATAGAGACACTTCAACCTCACAAGAGTGGCAGCAGTTTCAGCTACTTGGAGGGAAACACTGCTGCTATAGGCTATATCCACACCAGAACTACTAATGTTTTCATGTGAAATGGGGGTAGTGAAAGTAATCGATGCAAAAGCTGAAGTAGTTTATTGTGGCAAGCCAGGCTGAGGAAAAATACACAAAATCCTACCTTTTCTCCTCTGAGCAGTTAGCCAAAAACTCAAGAGTCTTAGAGTTTATTCTAGTTAGAAGGCAGAACTGGCAACAGCGCTGTGTATCCCCTCCAAGCAGTTCTGTTCATCTGTAAAGAGCATACGAAGCTCCATTTCCCTGAAGACAACAGGACTCAAAAAGAAGCACTTTTTTCGCACAAATTCCAAGACCCCTTCCTAGATGCCTAAGTCTCTAGCCTTCCTCTCTGGGATTTTTCTGTGACCCAAAGACTTGGCCTTGTCTTTTCTCTCCTATATTCAGAAATGCAGATACGTGCATTCAGTTAATTCTGCTGGTTTATGTGATAGATGTATCAGTCCCTGGAAATACATCTTAGTCCTATTTATCCTCACTTCTGTTTACTTTTGACTGATATGGTCTGCCAAATTTGGATTAAAACTAAAAAAAATTTTGCCCCTTCTGAAGCCTAGATGGTAGGAAAATTCCTAGACCATCTGTAGCTGCGTGTGCACTGTATTAGCCTCTGTCTTAAAAATGAATAATTTAAGTTGTATGTGATTTTTATATTTTATTGCATCAAGGATCTTTTTCATTCTTTCACTCTTGTCCTCTGATGCTTGAAGTATCTCACAAAGGCCTAGCTCTCTTGGGGTATTGAGAGTTAATAAAAATTTCAGCTCTTATTCTAAAAGATTGTAAACCTTGCAATTAAAAAGAAAAGCTGGGAAATGTGAAATCATAGAAACCCAGGAGATAAACAAAAAACACATGACAACTTTTACTTATTTATTTCAAGTCAATGCTAAAACTTTGCAGAAATGTATATATAATTTTTGAATGCTGGAGACTGACAATTCTGCATATGTAAAAACTGAATTTTCAAGTTACATAGAATTTACATGACAAGATGAGAGACTTACAGCTACTTAGCAACAAAAGCAAATACATGTATGTAGGACATGTGTCCACAACTGTCAGAAAGCATGGATAATTTTTAACTCTACCTAGTTTAAATGGAAATTTCACCACTTTACCATAAGTTCATAATATAGGTAATAAGTCTTATGAAGTGGCCCTTATTTTCTAGTCTAAAGAAAATCTTCTGTACGATACTTGAATATAACCAGAAGCTGCAGATACCTTCAGCCTACACTTCTGTCAGAATTAGGATTAGAATTTGAAGGTTATAATTTTCAGACCTGCAGTTGTGGGTGACTGCCTGTCATGCAAAATACTAAAAATTACTAAAGGGTAAATTGCTTTCAGAAATTAACTTTTCTTTAAAAAAAAAAAAAAGAAAAAACCCAACCCCCAAACAATAACCAAAACAACACCAAAACCCAAACAAAAATCCCCACTAACATAACCTTTAAAACAAAAGTAAAGAGGATGCTCCAAGTACTTGCAGGAATTTGGAAATTCTACAGATTTCTGAATAGGAAGATTTTTACATTTGTTGTGGTTTGGGCTGGACAACATTTTTATTAGATCACAAATATCTTGTTAACTTTTTAGGTCAAAAAGTTACGTGGTTAAAAGAAGGCTCTTTTATCACTAAGTAAAAGATGCTGCCAAGTACTTTCAGTCAACTCAGTGGATCACCCTGCAGATGCACAACTCTGCAGGTTCAGGGTTTACAACACTATGGAGGGATGGATAGCAGAAAACTGGCCTGCAGTCACCTGCTGAAGCCAGCTGAAACAAAACAGAAATTTGGATGCAATCTTTAGCTGCCATTAATCACAATAGATCTGCCATCACCACAGCAATTTCCAAGAATGCAATATTGCAGAGCCTCAAAGAAAAACTGAATAAAGACTGAAAATATACCTATCCCAGGGAAGATAATCCTGTTGAAAAAATTGTGTCCTAGACTCCTAGGTTCCTTCTGTATTCATCTGAAGAACCAAATACTGTAAGGAGAAGAGATATAGACCATATTTTATGACAATTATGTATAATGACAAAGGTCTTATTGACAGAATTGCTTGGAAGAATGTCCTGAAAGACTGGGATAAACATGAAATAAGCAAAAAGTCATTTTGGGTGCCATATTTATAGGGGATGACTAGAGAACAGAGCAGAGACTGGTAAGTACAGAGCAGTCCGTTGAGTCTGGCAGTGCCATCTATTAGAAAAACATGCCAGAGCGCAAGGCACGAATGTTCCCCACAATGTGCTATAATGCTAAAGACTGCCAAACAGACTTTAAACAACGTGGCTTCTAGGAAGAATTTTGAAGTTCTGAATATTACGGATTTTGCATAAAAACTTACAAAAGCTTTTCAATCGTTCAGCTTTATATCTGAAGAATTCTAAACATATGCAAAAAGAAGACATGTAACACACTGGATTGGGTTCTTATCCCCTGGACTCACAAAGGTTCACAAACAACTTGGTCCAAATATCAGCATGATAGAAAAGGTATTTTTGGGAAAGGTATCCTATTCACTGTCATGATGAATCAGCACATAACTAATTTAATCTTTTCTTCCTGTGTTGACCTTCAAGCAATAATATATTGAAGTCCAGCTGACCTATTTAAAAATGCCACCTTTGAATCTGATTCCCGTTCTCACCCAACAAGACAATCACATGATGCAAACAGGGAAAAAAAGTGAGAAAGCTGAATTGAAAGAAGGAACAACCAACTATTCTGCTCTAAACCTTGTTTCCATGCAACACAATGAGGAGTTTTCCATTGACTTCATGGAGCTGGGACTTTACTCCAAGTAAGTGGGGAGAAGCAAAATGAAAACAAAATATAACAGCACTTAGGCTTGTAATATAACTTGTGGTTACATAATATAAAAAGATTAAAAGGAACTGAGCCGATTTATCCCGTAGATATAAGACTTTTCAGATCTTTGAAAACCTTCTGCAAGTAGAAGTTGTGCAGAAGACAGTTACCTTCCCTTTAAGTCAATAAACTAAGTTTTCATACCACTAGACCAAATAGGACACTTTGATGTTATACAAACCTTGACTAACTTAAAATTATTCTAGATATTCTGTTCTATATGTTACAATTCACTCAGTGGATTTATTCAGAATTATAGAAAAATGACAAATCAATAATAATAATATGCCTTAAATGACAATTTTAACAAGGGGTAAAAAAACAGAGGAGAAAGCAAAATACTTGAAAGAATTTTCACTTGAGTAGAAAAAAAATAAGTCATTTAAATTAAACTGTATCTAACTGTGAAAAGCTATTTCTGCAGTGGGTTGGGATATGACATATCTGTCACACAAGATATATTTTTATGTTTTAATTCATAAAAGTGTAATATACAAATATGTTTTAAACACATTCTTTGTATTCTGGAAATCATCTAGTATGTCACTACCTTCCTGGGCTACCAACAGCACTGTAGTCTACTTCAAAAACAGTAAGCAAATGCACTTTAATACAGGCTTGCTAGTTTGCTGCTTTCCTTGGAAGTTAATGGCTTAATAGAAAATAAACACCACAATAAATAAAACCAAACCCACACAGATACAGATGTTTTATGAAAAAATCCAAATTCTTATGAATACTTGTTATATACCTTGGACAGGCATCAGCACACTTGCAAAACGGATGCAAGTCTCATGAAAATCTAAATACTGACAAAGGTGAGTTAGTTTGGTTCCCTTTGGTACCTCACACTTCTGTCAAATATCCATTAACTATGTCATCAGACTAATAGGCTGTTGCATCTCACTGAAGCAGACCCAAGATGTATTTGGATTCCATTTAAACCCTAGGAGCAACCTCAACGCTGTGATCACACCACTAAAAACACATGTTACTTTCAACTTTTCAACCACTAAAACCACTGTAAGCTACTTTCAACTGCTTCCGTTTTCAAAGCAGTGAGAGTTCTTTAACAGTTTTTTTCCCCCCTCTTTAAGGTGGGGGGGAAAGCTTGGTGCAGACAAAAGACTTGTGCTTGTAAATTAGTAGTTCAATGCACAAACTACAAAGCTTTTGCTTTCTTTGCAAAACTGCAAATGACCTCACATGTGAGCATCCATGTCACCTGGGACAGTCCATCACATACTACCTCATAGCACATTATGAGAGGGTTTTTTTCCTCAAGAAACTTGAAAACACATCGCATGCCTTGACAGTAACTACTAAAAAAGAAGAAGAATGGACCGAACTCTTGGACTTTTCAACACTTTGTCTACATTTCTGTTTCATCTTCTTGTGTTTCATGGCTCATTCAAATGTCAGCATGAACAATCACACTTACAAATATAGCCCTGTAAGTATTTTTAGTTTTTACTGTCCATTTTGAACAAGCTTTTTGATATTTTCATTTTACAACCAATTAATGAAAATCCACTCTGAGCTATAAAGAGGAAATAATGTCAGGTTCTGACAGATGTTTTGCATACGTGCTGCATTTATTGCAATGTTTTCAGAGTAAAACTGGAAAGAGAAGCTGCAAATAATATTTTGTTTATCCACTGCACCATAAAAACACATTTGGGGAACCCTCAGGAAAATCAATGAAAAATCATTCCAGATGTTGAAACAAAGTTCCTTGAAGTTACAGAAGTCTCCAATATTCTTCCCCAAAAGAATAAAAGGCTTTGTACTTGTACTTCTCTTTTTATTCTCTTGTACTTCTCTTTTTACAATCTCTTTAAACCTGGAATGTAAAATATCTATTACCCTTTTTCCACTTACTACACTTGGATGTCCTTTGCCTTGTGTTCTCCAGATTTCACTGTACAAATAAGAAACTGTATTACTAGAACCATTCTGCAAAGGCTGAGCCTGTGTCTTTATCAGAGTGATTATTGTTTGCAATAGTGTCATAAAACTGTTTTGTCCTCAGACTTCAACAAGGAGATGGTTTTTATACTTTCTCTGTTTAGAAATGACCTCTGTCTAATCCACAAACGTTCTTCTTCCCTTAAATACTTTTTCTTGTTTTTTAAAAAAAGTTATATTATGCCAGCACTACTTCTTCTTCCATCAGGAAAAAAAAAATCTCTCCTTGGTGTAACAACAAAAATTTCAAAATCAAGTTACCCTTGAACTTTACCAAATGGCCTTGTACAAAACATCTCAGACTAGTTGATGAAAAGAACATAAATCTTTTAACACTTAGACACTTGCTTAAGTTTTGCCTTTTCTAACTGAAAATTATAACGACTTTTTCATCATTCTGCCTCACGCGGTTGTATTATAGCAACATTCAGCATCAGCAACGCGGTGTCATCCAGGGCAGTGTGGCTCTGAAGATAGAGCTCAACTAAAGAAGCTAATTCCTCCGAGGGCTGCAGTGTAGTCCCTGGTGCAGCTCATCAGGAATCACGAGCACAGCTGCATTAAGGCTCTCTGCACTAAGCAGTAGGTTGCTCATGACAGCAACTGCTCACTAAAGGAGATGAGTGAAAACAAAGGAGCAGGAAGGTTTCCACAGGGCAAGGTATCTTTTCTTAACCATGGACTGACACCAAGTTTTTGCTCAGTGTTACTAAGACCCTCTAGAGATGCCATTCTCAAAACAGACCAAAGGTGATCTGGGCGGTTACCAAGCATGCACTCTTATTTAATCAGGAAGCCTGCATAACAACACTGATGAAATTAAAGCCTTGCATTAGAAAAAGTACAAAAGCATCACAGTATCAAGGAGTCAAGAAATACATAGTGCCCAGAGAGTGCGTTTGGAATTGTCTTACTCTTCCTTTCACCAAAAAATAAGCCTGTAATAGTACAAAAGAACTGGGAGACAAGAAAAGTGTCCCAAGAACTAGAAGTGAACTCCACTCCCTGTACATTTAAGATATTAAAAAAAGAAAGAGATTTAAAAGTTACATTGAAACTCCACTGCAGAGTCAGAACAAAGCATGTGAGAGACAGAGAATAAAAAGATCGCTGATAGCTTGAGGGAAGCTTTGAGAACTTAGGAACAGAAAGAAAGTACTGTGAAAATTAAGCAGTTCTAATTCATCTAATTGTAGGGAACAAGCACCTTCTGCAGGGAAGTAAAAGTCAGCTGATCTTTACTTGGATTACAAAATTATGTTAGAATACTGAGTACGATTGCTATGAAACCAGAAACAATGCATATATCTGATTAACAACACACTACAGCTAAAGCATTTAGGTCACAGGATGATGGCATCTTTTTTCAAGTTAGGAGCAGAAGCAACTATACAGAGATAGGGAACAAAGTTTCCTTTTAATGAAACAGGAGTGACAACCAGGGATACAAATATCCAGTGGGTACACCTTTGCCTGACAGTTCATACAGTAGAAATTTCAGAGATATGAAGGCTGTGACAACCACTGTGATCATCTGTTCAAATAACGACAAGCTATAAAGCTTCACCCTGCAATTTCCATACCCACCTGGTTAATGGGGCCAAATCTGTGGTCTGTCATGACTTGGCAGGATGGAAGAGCTGATAGATATTTACCCTGAAAGAAAGATTACTTTTATACCCTGTAAGCAAGAAATTCATCTCAAGACATCTGCAAACCTTTCCTCTCTTCCATACTTCATATTTTGCAGCCAGTACACAAAGGAAACTGAAGTGGTTTCTAGACATTTTAAAGTAATTCCAGATTTGGGAAGCTGAGGTATGGATTTGCTTCCTCTCTTCCAATCCTGGGATTTGACCATTAACTTCATTTCATAACTGTTGACTGGAAGCTTTTGGCTTTGTATCATCAAGGCTCTTTAAAATAATCTGGCTATTTTCCATGGAGAAAAATAATCCATTCGTCAATATGCATTGTGTGTAGCCATACATCTAAGAACATCTATACTTGGTAACTGGCCATCTTTCCCTCCTGGAATAGGAAGGAGGGCCTGTGGACAGGTATGCATTATATGGTTGATGCAATGGGAAGCAATTCCCTGCACAGTATCTTTTAAAATTTGTGGTTCCAGAGTTTGGTAAGGAGGCTGAGCAGAACTGCAGAGGTTTTGAGGCCCAGAATAGTGTTGGATTAAAGCTGATAGCAAGGATTCTCTGGAGGCCATCACCTTTTGGTTGTGGTGCTCCTTCTACACGTGTCCTTAGTGTACTGCGCAGTACATTTAGCCCTTCCATGAAGTCAGTACACAGTAGGCTCATCTTCTGTATGGGTAAGATTTAGCTTGTCTGTATTATTGCTTTTTTACATGCCTTGTGAGCAAATTTACAAAGAGCTTCTTTATAGATTTTCTGCCACCTATTAGAATAGGGAACGTAACTCCATTTTCTTTATGCATATTGTCTTTCTCATTTGGATTCAGGTGCCCTTCACTCCTTAAGAGTAGGGTCAGCTCTTTAACAGAGAAAAAGTGCAAGATTGTATTTCTCAATCTGAACGGGATACTATCTATATGGTGATACTGCTGCTGGTTTACATGTGGCTCGTAGTGTTTATAATGGTTTCATAAGAATGCAAATACAATTCAATATAACTTTACAAAGCAATGTTGCATACAATTGTTGTATAGGTAAAGCTACTACTTTCTCCTTACAATGTTTCATGCCCACCTCTTCCAGAAATTCAGCCCCATGCCTTTCACCAAAACTCCTAGGATGTCAGCTAGTTTCTAGCACTCTTTTCCCAAGCATTAACTCCATCAGGTGCTGAACTGGGCCACATTGACAGAAAGGATACAACAGAGAAGATTTACTGGGTATGTATACAAGCAGTGGTGTAACAGGGGAAAATGGAAGGTGTGTTTTTTTCCCTGCTCCAGCCCCACAGAGACAGTAAGAGAGCCATGTGTGTCGGGGCCTCTTTTCCCAGGTAAGAAGTGATAGGATGAGAGGTAATGGCCTCAAGTTGTTCCAGGAGAGGTTTAGATTGGATATTAGGAAAAATTTCTTTACTGAAAGGGTTATCAAGCATTCAAACAGGCTGTTCAGGGAAGTGGTTGAGTCTCCATACCTGGGGGTATGTAGACATGACACTTAGGGACATGGATTAGTGGTAGACTTGGCAGTGTTCGGTTTATGGTTGTACTCTATGATCTTAAGGGTCTTTTCCAACTAAATCATTCTATTCTACATGAGCAAGGGGATGGACTGGGATAGATTATTAGAGCTTAGTGACCCCTTGATTAATTTGTTCCTGACATTTGGTCAAAGGAGGCAGCAGAACAGAGAAGAAAGCCGTAAGCAAAGGGAAGGATGTCTCTGGAGATTGTCTAAGGTTTGGTGTATATGTAAACAAAGTTAGCACATGCCTTCAATGATTATGCTAAATAGCTGTTTCATTATTTATGTAAAAAGTAGTAGCATGTGAAGACTAGAATTCTTGGAAGGAAATCTTTTATCTTTTTCTAAAGACATGCCTCTGCATTCCTGCAAGTGGTATTTATATCCTTAAGGGATTTCATCAAATGCCTTCCCATGACAATCTACTTTCCATAAAGCCTCGATCTGATGAACCACTCAACTACAGTAGGTCACTGTAGTGATATAACGACAGTGTCAGGGACAGACACTTATATAAGGCAGTTTTATCTTATACAAGCAGAAAAATTGTAGCCATCTCAGCTGAATTTCTAGTTATTTCAGATACAGTGCTTTATTTTGGAATTGCTTTTATCCTCTTGGTGCAATTTTCTGAGTGGGGCTTGACACGGTTTGCAAACAGTACACTCAGCATGACAAAGCCTGTGCTCCATTGGTAGTGCTGCTGGAAAGTTCCCTGTGTCACTAAAGAATTCAAAGATGGCCTAAACAACAACTGCTTCCCAACTCTCCCTGCCACAAATTTCAGTAGCAATCTCCTTCCTACCCAAGCCACTCCAACCACAGGCCACTCCAGAACATTGGCTGCAAGGCTACAAAGCCTCGAAAATCTTCTCTCTTATCTCATGCCCCCAACAGTAGGAGATTCTTGTAATCTACATACTAGTGATGATGCCATGTGAGTCTCTTGTGATTTACGCATAATGCTGTAAAGCTGGCAATGAGCTCTCCTTTGCTCCCTTGCTGCCAATTTTTTTCTCCATTCTCATCTAATCTTCGGGAATGTTTCTGCCACTTGCACTCTAACTGAGCAGAATCCTCTCCCAATACTTAATTGCTCAAGTCCCCTTGGACTTCTGTAGCCTTACACATGCAACAACTCTGCTCTGTTTCAGCACTGCAGAAGGTATGGGAGACCTTAAAGAATTGTCCAGAGCTTCCAAGAATTGCGGCCAGAAAGCACAAGAGTGGCCACTGCATGACTCCTTACTGCAAAATGAAACTGACCTTGCAAACATGTGACAGTGTCTAAGGAAACATTGATCTCAGCTTTATAGTACTCAGCAATTCCATGTCAAGATGATTTCAGAGTTAACAACTACTTTGCCTTTCTATATGAGCAAAATTCATAACCACAAAAAAAAAAAAAAAGACTGTCAGATGAACAGGCCCTCAACACTTACTGCCTCTGGCATAAAATTCTGTAATCCATTCATTAGCTCCCTCCAGGTCACTGTTTCTCCCACAAATTTATAACTTTTAATATCTTGAGCCCATTTTCCTCAATGATGCTGAAATGCAGACATTATAGAAGTAGGTTAAATGGTATTTTTAGAGGCTATAGGCATCCCAATATAGAGCTATGGACCACTACTGAAATGTAAATGATATTCACATTAATTAAATCATAAAATACTTCAAACTGATATATACAAGATGGATAATAATATATGCACTGTTAGGTTGCCATATATAGACTTGAATGAGTACTTAACACATATTTTTCTTAAAGATAGCCAGTAAAAACCTGTTGGTTTGGTTGGATGAAGTGCTGAATGTGTTGCACTGATCAATTCGTTTGGGAACAGGAAAATTTACTCCATGTGTTCTTACTGTTCACATAGCACACACAGATCAGCCTGAGCCACGAATCCAGACATTGTCTATAAGGTGCTGTACAAGCAAAGCAACAGAAGGATGGTTTCTACTACCACAAAACATTTTTACCTTGTGATCATAACCTATATTTCAGAGAGCAGCCAATTCCACCTCTCTATTTCTACCATGTTTACTATGGGAAAGATCCAGTCCTAACAAAGACCTGTGGATGCCACCGTAATACATGTCTGTTACTACCACAGATGAAAGCAATCAGAAAAAAATATGTAAGTTGTAATAAAACTGCCAGACATTCAACAACAAACTATTGCAGCTTTCAAATGACAGGGAAGGTCTGGCCATGAGCAATCTAATTTAACTTCGAAGATTGATATAAATTCAGAATTGGTCCCGCTTTGCGTACTGGCATTGGACCAGATTACCTCAACAGGTCTTTTTTGGCCTAAATTCTATAATTTTGTGAAACTAGTTAGCAAAGTGAAATATAAATGGTCTTGAACTTTTATGCAATATTAATTTACGCCTTCAAACTGTACTTGTACATATGGTACAATTAATTCCATGAGTGATCTAAAAGCCTTCATTAGATGTGATGCATCACAAGAACTTACGCATCATCTAAGGAATCTAATCCCCAATAAAGAAATTAATACTGTGCATTACACCATAACGCACAAAGAGAAATCACATATTTCGTATGAAAGCTTTCTATAACCAAAGTCTTTTTATAATTACTTGCAACTTGCAGACTCTCCTGTCTAAAGACAGTGGTTTAATAGCAATGCTTGAGACCTGGACCTGTTCTTGCTTCACACTTTCTTTTAAACTATGGATGCATATCCACCAGTGTTTTAGTTCAGATCAGGGTTATAGTTTTGAAGCAATGCTCCTGATTGTCTCCCCTTGTCATGCCTTGGTTTGTTTTACAGAACAGTTGTGGAGTATGGGAACTAACTCCTTTTGGAGTGAATGAAGCTATGCAAATTTTGGAGTAAATGTAAATTTATCTAGAAAGGTACTTCCTGCTGAGTTCTTGGATGCTGTTAAGCTGAGATGCCTTTTTCAACTCTGCATATCAAGCATTACTAAAAACTAACCCTATAATATACCTAAAGAAATACGATCCATATATTACCAATTACGGGAAGAGAAGCTGAATGTAACGGCCTACCCAGTTAACAACAAAGCATTGACAGAGCAACTGATAGAAAGCTGACAGTGTCCTGACTTCCTGCTCCACTCCCTTCTTAGGCATGGAGTTAGAACTGAAACGTCAGTAAATGAGAACTATTGCAAGCTACTGCTCAGCGGGCCAAAAGTCCTTTTAAAGCCCCAGCACGGAAGGAACAGTTTATGGCTTTCATACAACCTTTGACGCCCTATTTGCAACTTTGAGAGACGACTGCTGTAATTTGTCCTAATGCCCATCCCCTAGATTGCTCATGAATTCACAGTTTCACTGCTGTGTCTATATAATACCTTAAATATTGGCAATATAGTCTCCATTCAGCAGTTAAAGCAAGTATGGAGTGTACTGTAGTAAAACAACCAGCTGTACCCTACACAGAATAGTTCAAACCTCCAAATGAAATACTGAAATGAATCTCTACAGTGCATCTAGCTTTATTGCACAGAGAGATGAGCCCATGAAGACTATATACACAGAAGCATTATTTTTTGATGGAAGTATAGTACTTAGGCTTTTAGAAAAGCAGTGCTGACTGGTTTTCCTGTGCTCCACTTGAAAGTACCATGTACCCAGCTGTCCCTTTTACACAGCTTTATGTATCATTCTATCTTTTATTTATACTTGGAAAGGCAGAGCCACACAGGAGTCAGAACTCGTTTACATATCCGTTATGTAGTAAGCTATTGATGCTATTGTGTCAAAAGTATTTCTGTTTATTCAGCAGTCTTATGATCCACAGACAATGAAAATAAGTGAAAAAAATAAAAAATGAAGTTTCAATGAAGAAACAGTTGTGATACTTCCCCCAAAATATATTATAGTTCTATAGTGATTTAGTGACCTGTTACTTTTAAAGTGACTGCTTTTAAAACAGTTGCACATAGTTGCCTTTATTATTACAAAAGCACTGTCAAATGTAGAAGTATGGAATTAGTGTACTTACATTAAAGAAAATTAAGGCAGAATGCCCATCATCTTAACTTTATATTCCTGTAATAGACACTCCTTCTTCATCTTTTCCCTTTTGAATGTAAGAAAGCTTGAAAGACTTAAACCAGGTTTAGTTTAATAAGAGAAAATAAGAAGCCTGCCACACAGAAAATTACTAAATTATGCTCAGTTTAGGGGTTCCACTTTTCTCTTTTGCCTCAGGCTTTTGGGACATTAAGGCCATGTTATAAATCCTGGTCAGTGCTTTTTCTAAAGAGCAGAAATGAGAGTTTATTAGCATCACAGTGGTTGCCTCAATAATGACAAAACAGTTGCTCATTACTGCTCATTAGATTCATATTAGATTCATTTGCAATAGCAATACATCTTCTATTCATACTCGATTGCAAAACAACAGATATGATTTGACACCTGCTGTAGTACAGAATTCATTAGAAAGTAATAATACAAATAGGAATTCAATGGATGGACTTAGTCTTTTGTCTCTGATGGGTCTAAAATTTGTCATTTAATGTAGAATTTATATAGGATAAATACCACAGCAGGCAATCATCTTCTTCAAATCATATATGCTCCAATAAAATATCACACACAGAAGCAGATACGCAAAGAGCATACAGACATACAACCAAGCAAATTAAAAGTACCATATGCAGTAATATACATGAACTGTTTATGTTGATATCCCTAGTATATAAATGTAGTTACTAATTTTTAAAATCAGAAAAATTCAAAGAGTTACATTTTCATCAAAATATTAAGTCAGAAAGTAAATAGGTCCGATTTTCCCTTGAAAGCTTCTGGGACAAACTGAGCCCAGGAAGCTATTGAAACACTGCTTAAATGCCGTTGTCTTAATTTACTCAAATAGTGCATAACCATTATCATATCGCTATACTTTGGAAGTGCCAAACTAATAATGACACTTAAATGGGCTGAAATCTCCTTTTTTAGAGAATCCCAGACTATCTCAGAACTCAGCAGCTCTTGCCTTTTTTCCTGTGCAAAGCAGAAAGTACATCCAAGTGACAGGTCTTCACATCATGAAGAAGTAGAGAAATAGAACGGTACGTTGATTACAAAATTCAGCCCTGCATGTCCCAAAATAATTCACATTATATTACCTTTGGCCTCACTATCACCTTGCAATAAACTTACTGTTTATTCCAAAGGAGTTTCTGTGTGTTCCTACCCCTCAACACACCTAACATCCAAATATATATTTTTTTCTTACTGTACCTCTGGAAAGAAATTTTTTCACAACTTCTTTTCAAATCTGTTTCTTACAAGAACTGGTTTCCAGCAAAAGAGGTCCTCTTCCAACTCAATTCAGTCATGATCTAGCTCTGCTTTCCACAGCAGAAATTAATATGATCATTGCCCTCTGCCTGCATAGTTTTAGAGATAACATTCATGATTTAATACTTAAGGAGTATAAAGGACAGTAACCATGAGTTCTCAAAGAAAGACTACCAAATACGTATTCTGAATTTCATAATAAAATTACTTGATCTGGTACAACCTAGAATTAGGCCTGACTTTCCTTCAGATTTCTTAAGTCACATCAATAGCCTGTGGTCATTCTGTGATTCTCTTTTTCCTCCCCTGCGGTGATTCTGTGATTCTCCTCTTTTTCCTCCAAACCAGCAGTCCCAAAAAGCATAGTCTCAAATTTTATATTATAAAATTCTCTTCTGTTTCTTTTACACCAATACTCCAGTGCCTCACATCAGCAAATTGTATAAGGACATTTCTGTTTTGTTTTTGTTGCTTATTAAATTAGTAACACTGCATTAAACAGGTCCTGAGGTAGATCCTTAGGAAACTAATAACCTCTTTGCCACTCACAATTTCCCCTTTCAGTTTATTACTCCTTGCCCATTTCTCCACTGTTTTACACTTTTTGCACTTACTCACACATTCTTCAGCTAATTAATAATTTCCAATGTGATTCTATATTAAATACCTTGCTGGAGTCAAAATGAATTTGTTCTATCACACTTCTCTTGTCTAGCAAACCGGTTATCTAAGCAATGATAGACACCAAGTTAGTTTGGCAGGAAGCAAAGCAATACTGCATTTTATTCCATTTTCCATTTATCATCATGGACTGTTATTATCCTTCCTTTCAAAATGAGTTCTAAAGCTGCAAACTTCTTAAGTCAGTCTACCAGATTTTTAGTTGCTCAAATAATTTTCCTTTCTTAATTGTAAGTATTTTCTGTATGGCAATATGTCATGCTAAACACAGTTATTTTCTTTCCTGTCTGTAAACTATGTAATGGAAGTTGTCATCTTACCTTTTGACTTATGTCACCTGACACAATACACTCAAAACACGTATTAGACAGAAAGACCGCTCATAAAACAGCATTTATAAAAGGCACACAAGCATCCCTCCTCTAAGTGGGCATTGTTTTCTCAGGACCTCTAGAAACTATACAGTATTATTTAAAGGTTATTTCAAAACATGATCTCTTATCCCTGCTCTTTATAGAGCAGACTTTATAGAAAAGTCATATACAACTACTCTACAAGGAATATTTAAAAACAACAGGTTGGCCTTGGTGCAGACAACCATTAGAACAACAGCTCTAAGCTTGGATTTTCAAGAGTCACTACGAATGCAAAAAATAAGAGGGGAAAAAGAAAAGTCACACAAACAGGGCAAAGCCTCACTTCAATAAGCTAACTGCTTTTAAAAAATCATCTGTTAAGGAAACTACAAGCATGATTATTGGAGAAATCAGAGACTCAGATACTGAATCCCAACACATCAAATTATCCCATCAGTCTCCTTTAACAAATCTGGTTCTGCCCATAGAATTGACTGCATGGCAATGGGTAGTGAAGCACTATCAGGTAAGGACAGTGCCTTGGTTTCCTGGGCATGCTGGAAAAGCAACACATATCAATCTTATGAAATGTATTATACAATCTGTTTGCCAATTCACCACAGGTTTTAATTTAAAAAAAAAAAAAACAAACAAAACACAAAAGAACAAAAACCAAAGAGACCCCACCAACAAACCCCAAAACCGAAAAACAAAAGCACAACAACCAATTGAAAGCAGTCTGAACAGTCCTTCAAATCAACAGCTTCCTGATTTCTCCTGGGAAAGAAGGCATGGGCACCCTGCCTCTTTCCTTCTGGATGGGATCTGAGAAATAACACTGCAAATAAATTAATATTGCATGGTCAGGACTACTTTCTATTAATATGCCATTAATATAAGGACCTTTGCACTACATTTAAAGACCATGAAGATCGATATTTATTCTGAGGTCGGGGCGTGGGGGGAAAATAAATCTTGCAGTAAAATTAGTCATATTTAATATATTCTATCATCATAATTAAGTTTATATATAAAAAGTAGCATTGATATGCAAATAATGAATGCTATGACAGATGAGTTTCCCTTCTCAAACAACTTCACGTGAATAGTTTCGTAAGTGGAAAGCACCTTCTCCTTGAGTGCTTTGCCAAATTACTCTTTGTTTCCCCAAACCTTTCCACATACGTTGCTGTATAGGAAAAGAATGTTCACTGCTTCCTGTAGACCAAGAACACTGGTGTGCTACTGCTAATATTCCTGTAGTTTCTTCATTTGAATTCCTAGAAGGTCTTTGAAAAGACCTGGTGCCTAAGCAATAAGCACTATGGAATCTCAGCAACCTTCCTCCTGGTTTCTGGACCAGCGGATCTTTACTTTTATGCCTAGGATAAAATGGACAAGAATACCAGTGGAGGCAAACTACTTATTTTCCTTGCAAGGCTGTGACAACTTTTACTTCATGGAAACTTGGTGTTCCATACGTGTTTGGGTTTGGAGAGGAGAAGCTTGAATAAAAAAATCTTGAAACAATGACAGAAAGAAGAATATACATTCAAGCTGCCTATATGGGAAACCAGTTCTAATGTACCACATGTCTCATGATAAAGTAGTGCTAATGTTCACCATCAGATAATAGCCATGGGAATAATACACACACAGTAACTCTCAGTGCCTTAAAACAGAATCTCGGTGCCTTAAAACAAGCTGCCTGGACTGCTTCAGATGGACAAAATGAAACAGGTATTAAATTATTCATATAAGGTCAGTCAGTAGTAGAGACAGGATTAGGATTCCTGCAATTACTCTCATAAGGAAAATCATTCCTGATCCCCTTCTCTGCTCTAACCACTAGACATTCTGCTCTCCCTGCAAATACAACCCATTCACACAACAACAACAAACTTTGCACATTTCTGAAAGTAAATAAACACAGATGAAAAAACACCTTTTCTGCAGTGCTCATAAACCACAGAATGGTTCAAGGTATGCGCAACAAAACCTGTGACATACAAGAGATAAGGAACACACACAGTGTGTGACTGTCTTTTCAGTTACAGTGATAGGAACTGGGAGTAACAGTTCATCCCAACAGACAGTAAAACAATGCAACAGCAGGAACAGACTGAGTGAGAGGAATCCTGACCCTGACTGGACAAACACATTCCATAGCTCACTCAAAACCCATATGTCACTTCTTCCCTGTTTCAGGGCTTTTGGTGCCAGAAGGTTTGATCTCACTGTATTAATCCTGTATTCTGGTTAGTTCAGGAGATAGAACTTGTTCTGCATTTCCATGGGACTGGTAGCAAGGTGAGTATCAAAGGAAGAAGGTAGACAAGTCACAGAAGCTAAAGCAACCCCTCCAGAAGCGTGGGAGTCATTCATTCATTCAGGCTACTTGGCATTAAAGCAAATGTCACCTAATGCCATTGTCATCTCCTGTACTTTAATAGAGCTTTTCGAATAATTTGTTTACAGTACGATATTTAAGATGAAAGCTCCAAGATCTTCAATTTTTGGTATTTTCTTTAAAGAGAGGACTAATTTCTTCCCTGCCTTTAAAAGACTCAGCTGTTTTCTTCTGCTCTATTTAACATGTAAAAGCCTTTAATATTTTGAACTTATTGTGAGATGCAAAATACAAGAACTGTCTACGTGGAAAACCTTAATCAGTGAGGAAGTTGGTAAATTATGTCTTCCTGCCATCCATATTGAATGTCCATTACTCCTGGACATACCACATTAACTGACTCATTAGCTATTTCAAACCATATGGACTTAGGTTTGGGTGGGTTGCTCTGATAATATCCTGAGGTGAGCTTCCTAATTATTGTAATTATGTGATCTCAATCATGGGGCCAGTCACACAAAATAGAGTCAAGAGTCTTTAAAATGGGTGTTAATGCACCTAGACAATGACTAAGTTGAGCAACATGCCCCCTGGATGTTGGAGATCCCTTGATACTGCAAAAAGTAATTACTTTAAAAGTTCTAAGAAACTAGCAGCAAGCACAGTGACAAGTGAATGAGCACCACAAGAGCATGGGACTCCGCACAGACACATGAACACAAATAGATTTCTCAGCAGAAACTAGGAATCAGTCTGAAACTCAATGCCTTGTTGTCAATGGTCTTAATACAGAGATGTTCCATCTCTAGTGTAAATTTAGCCGTGATATTTTAAGCAACAGGGAGCTCTGGAGTGAGAATTAAATGTGGAAGTGCTAAAATGTCATTGCTAAATACCACAAAAGCGTCACAATGCAACAGTGAGAGAAGCTACGAGTTGCTCACCTACTGTAGAAAATTTAAGGGACTTCATGTATGTGACACTGCAGGACTTCATATAATTTACTAGATCTTTTCTACTCAAGCTTAGGTTTGAGCAAGGAGAAGAAAAAGTGATTGAAATAAGTGGAAAATGGACCAAACATTTAATGTACACTGCTTGAAAACAAAGACAGAAACAAATATAGCCTCAGGACAGAAATTAAAATAGTTTGTGGTATTACAAAACACTTAAAAGAAAGCACTCGCTCCCTGAGAATCTCATCACACTTATAAAATGCAACCCATGATAACACAGCATAACTTTTTGCTACCCTCTACAATTTATTCTAGAAGAACATTAGGAGTAGGGTGCTGCTTCTGAGACAGAGATCAGGATAAAGCTTCTGAAGTGTATACCTTACAGGCTTACTTCTAACTTTCAAAGTGCCTCTTGGGCACCTACAAATCCAAAAGGCCAGATATGAACTAGCACCAGACATCTGAACACATAGCAGAACCATACATTCAAGTTACTTGGATACGTAACTTTAAACCACTACGCAAAATAATCGGCACTCGTATCTTCACCCTAAAACTACAACACCATATTTACCTTGCAGAAGAGCCATCCCAGGGCACTAGCAACGATCACAGAATAACCTAAGAAGTTCAGCACCACCATTTTCTTTTTCAGTAATATAATAATGACCATACCTGTATCAACTCTAGAGAGAAGCTCAGATTTCCTCGTGCCTTATGCATCAGTAAGCGTATACCAAGCAAAACAAAGGAATAAAACCCTAAAGATATCAGGAGCACTAAAACATACATGCAAACAGACACTCCACCACCACTGCTAATATATAATTCTGAGTAATGAGACTCAGCTCATCTGAGCTGCATGAGGGATAGATTCTTCATGAGAAGGGCCTGTGGCTCTCAGCTGTTTGCAGGATTGTGCCATTAGGAAGTAAAATAACAGTAATTTGGTAGCATTTTCAGTTGTATGCTTACAGGATTTGTGTATTTTTTAGTCTTATTAGCATACACACCTTTCTCCTACATGGATTCTTGAATTTGGCAGTAACGCTGGCTATATCACCTTGAAGGGAAATTGCTTCCATCGTAATTAGGTTTTCCTGAAAAAGAAAACCAATCAATAAACAAAAAACCCCACCCTTGTATCTACAATTATTTTGGCCATTCATCCCCTTTACATCACATCCCCAAACTGCTAATTTGAAGCAACTGTGAAGAGGCAATGGAGGTTTAACCTGACTAAATGAAGCTCTTGTTTCTTGGGAGGGTTGCTAATTGGCTGATTATAACCAGAAAAAAAAAACAAAAAAAAACCCTGTCTCTAGTTCAGCCCAACAGAAAAAAAGGTTTTTTCAGTCCCACCCACAAAACACACTGATGTGCTATTTATAGGGCAAAAGGCCCTAGTATCAAGTTTTAATCTGATTAGAGCTTTTCTCAGGTAAAGTCTTTGATCTTTGTTGATTTTTAAAAAGATATATGTGTTAATTTTTTTATTTTTTCTTGTATAGAACAGAACTGTATGGAAAATTTGCTAGTGGCATTTGCATACGTTTTTTGTAGGCCTACTAGTTGTGGTTGTTTACCAATAAACATTGGGATTTAAGTGACAAACAAACTCATTCTTCAGGAGTAGCATGGTATATGCAGGAAACTTTTCTTTTTAGTGAACTTTTTTTTTGATTCAATCATATTATTAGACTCTATTACATTCCTGTGCATTTGTCTTTCAGGGTTTTTTAACTCTTGTAAAAAATGATAAAAACTTCAAAATCTTGAACCTTATGTCTATTCCCGTTCTAAAAAAAAAAAAAGGCAAAAAACAAAAACAACCCAATCCACAACTATTTTCTGTGACTTGTAGGATATATATCTCAAATATTCTTATACTTAGTGATAATATTAAGCCGTACAAGTTGTGAAAAAGCTGCATGATATTAAAGATGATTAAGACTTCAGGTACTCTTCCATTTGGATGGCAATGAAGCTGTAAATTTGCAATTTCTTTTATTTTAGAGTACTATGAAACTTTTGTTTAAAAACTGAAGACCTGAAACCTCAGCTACCTATGTATGTGTCTTGTACGAGTCAAAGGGATGTTATGTAGCCTGACTTAAGTTTTCAAAAACAGTAACAGATTGTATTACACTACTGTATTCAGTAGCAATTAAATAGACCCTTATGTATCTATTTCTACTTCTAGTTTTGCTATTAGCTTATAATGACTATTTTTAAAATAGCCTTTTCTGATGACTTCATTATTCCTCAGAACTGCATGAACTTGTTTTCTTTTTGTGATCTTATCCTTGCTCATGAATAAAAAGCACTAAATAAGCACAAAACAACTTATATTTCTGAACTGTAAAGTTTTGCACTGAACCCCAACCTTTCATTAAATCAATGCATCCCACTAACCTCCTGATGTTAGAGTATTCTCAATGGTTTCATGGGAACAAAAGGGAAATCAACGCCAGTTCTTGTGTTCTTAAAAATAAAATTAAAATATGAATATTTAATCAGTTTTGTTTCTTTAGAACCATGTATCTTTCTATTCATTCATAATCAATCTGTTTTTTTCCTCCACATAATTTCTACAAATGTTGAGTCTTTTAATTTATGGTGTTTTCTCCTGGTTCTAAAAAAAAAAAAAAAGCCTTAAACTAGATGCCAACATAGGTGTCTGCTGTCTGCTCGCAATCTAATGCTATAACTGGTATCTGCTAAATGTCCAGAAGACAGACGCAAGCCTCACCTGATTTGTTTCACTTCCTTACCCTAGCATTGTATTTTTGTAGGCAGGAAAAGATAGCTCAGAAGCAGTAAGCTAATACATGCGTTCATTTCAGTTTAATCACGTGAATACCTCTTTGCAACAGTTAAGCAAAAAAGCTTTCTCCTTAAACAGAGGCTCGTTCTCTGATCCCCAGGCAACTATTTGAAGACCATTTTCTTCTGAGAAAACCTTTCACCCATAGCAGAATGGTGGCGCTCATCCTAAGCGACAGATATCCCTAGAGCATTGCCCAAATGGTCTCTGTAAATAAAGGTGCTACATCTCCAGTGAGTGGTAATGGTTTCTTTGACGCAGCACTGCGCATCTGTGGTTGGTTTTAGTTTTTTGGGGGGGAAAACACACAAAACAACCCCAACACTCCTCTTACAGTCTGTTTTGACAGCTGTTGCAAAGGGGAGAAACCTTACAAAATGTTTTATGGCAATTTTGAATTTGTTTGTTTTATGGCTGAGCTTTCTACTGGCAATTCTTTAGATGGTCCTTTCAGGAATGGTAAAACCTTAAAGCCTGCAAGAGTGATGAAGCGGAAAGGGCTGTTACATTAAGGCCTACTCTACTCATGGCAACATATACTTTGCAGTCATGATCTCTGTTACTACTTTTAAATTCACTTGCAAATTATGGAGTTGCTGAAGATGTTCTGGACTTTGATTATTCTTGAACTTAGGTTGGGTTTTTTGGGGGTTTTTTGTTGTGGTTTTTTTTTTTTTTTTTGGAAAAGGACTTGTAGTCATCACTTGGAAGATGTGGTGGTCCCCAGTGAGCTCTACCTAGATGTAGTGTGTTAGCTGGGTGGGTGGACCCTAGTGATAGAGCAAAGCTCACACAAGATGGTGGCTCATGATCAGAGGTATGTCGTGTGAGCTTGGGGAGTAAAAAAAGACTCATTGTGGTTTTTTATTGCCAACTCACAAGCTGATGGTGGTGATGGGGCTGATCCAGCCCTGGGTCTGCTGCATCTGTCCTCTGTACCTGCCTGGAGCAATGGCTGACCAGCCTGTGGGCTGGCCATTGCCTCTTCACACTGTGCTGCGGGGCTGCTGATGGTTGCAGGCCGTGCAAGCCTCTGCTCTGCCTCAACCAGAGTGAGCACAGGAGGTGTTGCATGCTGGTTTGGGGTAAGTACCTGTGTTTCTCTGTGTAGAAATGATCCGGGAACACAAGAGGTAGCCAGCAGTGGATCTACACCAGAAAGATCCTGAGATAAAAGTGGCCTGACTGAGGGGTGGCCCCCTGGCAGCTCTCTGACTTCATTACAGCTCCTGAAGCCCTTGCTGCATGTTCCCCTTTTAACCTCAGGCAGGGAACGGTCTGATCAACTTTTATATGCTCCAGACCACTTTAAGCGAAAAAACGAACAAACAAACAAACAAATATCACTTTTAATCCTCACCTGCGAAGTGCAGCTTAAAAAGAGGGAGAGCCGAAGCGGGCGGGGCTCAGGTGCGCTGGCTGCCGTCTCGCTTTCCCCTGAAGCGAAGCGCCGGCGCCTGAGGGGGGAGCGCTGCGCGCGCGGCCGCCGGCCAGGCGGGAAACGGCGCGCGACAGCCTCCCTCCGCGCCCCGCCTCGCTGAGGGGAGAGGGGTGGCGGCGGGAGTCCCGCCCGCCGGCGGCGACACAGGGCGGGCCCGGTCGCAAAGTCCCGGCCGGGCCCGGGCCGGCCCTTCCCCTGTCCCGGGGTTTCCCGCGGGAAGACGGCAGCCCGCCTCCTCCTCCGCCTGGGCCCGGCCTGGGGGAAGTTCCCGGCTGGGAAGTTTGTAGCCGGCGCCGGGGGGAGGCCGCGGGGGCTCTGCGGAGGTGGGTGTGAGGGGAGCGGGCAGGGCGGCCGAGCGGAACCGCTGACTACCCCCGTCCCCTCGGCCGGTGGTGGGGAGGCCGCTCGGAGTAAGCCGCCCCGCTGAAAGGGCCTGGGGCGGGGGAGAGGCCCCCGGCCGCCGCCCTAAGGGGGAGGCCGCGGAGAGCTGGGCCCCTGCTCGGTGCGTGTTGGACGAAGGACATCGAGGGGTATTGTTTCTTCCGGCAAAAGTCAACTTCTTTCATTTTTTTCCCCCCTCTCAAGGCGCGATGCCGCCTAAGGATCGCGGCAGACGCAAGTTGCCAGTTCCTCTCCCAAAAGACATGATCCTGAAAGACACCGAAGGAAAAGTGTGGAGGCTGGGCACTCAGATCGGCCAGGGAGGATTTGGCTTAATCTATTTAGGTAAAATACTGCTGGTAATTACAAGGGTGACTTGTAACTTTTTTTGTGACATTCTGACATGAATAATAAGACAGCATGGGTTTAAAAAGTTACTGGCGTTTACGTGCTGGTGGTCATCTGTGTTGAAGCGTGGTTTTCTGATGTTTGCGGTGCCCTGTTGGGTGTCCTTGTTCAGAAGTGTTGCTGATGGTGCAGCGTGTTTTCCATGGGCTGTACAGCCCAGTTTGCGGGCTCCTAGTGCTATGGAGCTTGTGTGGGGTAGGCAAGGTGCTGCTGCTGTCAGACTACTGAAGAGCACTGCCAGGCGATGCTCTTCAAAGTAATAACGATGCTTTCTTGAGCTGCTGCTGCTTTGGACTTATGCTAGTCTTGTGCTCTGCAGTGCTCTGCATTTCCAGTTATTGGAAATGTTATTTTCTGGCCAAGACTAAATCAGTTTTCATCCAAGAAAAGTAACAGTAATAATAGTTATCTGGGTGTTGCCTCTGAATTAAGTCTTTCACCAGAGGTGGAAATGCTGTTCTTTATTTGCTGTAGCCCAGATACGTTTCTGTATTTTCTTCAGAAGAAGCTGCTGCATTTCACTCAGTCTGTGTTTTATAAGGAATGAATGGTTTTGAAAGGCAGTTTGTAAAGCACTCTGGGTCACTGGAGAGGATATAATGTATGTTACTATTGCTGGTCTCTGTGAAAGAGCAAATCTTGTTTTCAAGGCAGTATTATGAGTTTGGTGGGGTTTTTTTTGCGTGGCAAACATATACAGGCAAACTAGTCCGCAGTGACTGTTAGGGACTAAATTGAGCTTCTGTTAAGACAGCAGTAGAGAATTATCTAGAAGCAGTTTAGTACGTCGTCCCTGGAGCCAACCGTGATGTTCTAAAGTTAGAGGTACGTTAACTCTCTATTTGGAGAATTAGTGTTTAAAACTTGATAAGCAAGTCACTCATCTATATAAATCAACTTCCTTTTATGCTAAATCAGCTATACCTTCTATTTTTCCTTGGTTCTGTCATGGAAAATACGCTTTTGATTGTTTCCTATTCTTGTTTTTTTTCAGTTGATCTCTTAATGATGTGTCCTTCGTATTGAGTGATTTGTCAGAAAATAATCTTTGAATACAGTTATACAGCATGAGCTTTACACTTAGCGTGATTTCCAGATTTTTATAATACGACAAGTTTTCATTAGAACAGCTATCATATGTCACGTGCCTTCTCAATTCTGTTGTCTTTAGTAACTCCTTTGAAATACGCAGAGCTGTGCTAGATTCAGTGTGGTTTCATGGAGGTGAAGGAGTTGTCCATCAGTGTCAAATTGTAGCGTCAGACACCTACTGTAGAGAGGAGAGGTGTGCCTTTTCTATAGAAGGGTTACCATGTTTGGTCTGTTCTTATTTGCAGATATAGAGGTAGTGCTTGTGTGCCACTGGTCTCTTGGCGACAGATTTACGGTGATCGTTGTTGCATCTGTCTGGCTATCTCATGGTGCTTTTCTGCTTTCAGCTGTTCCAGAACATGTTATATGGCACTGAATTGTTCTTCCTGTCCCTGTTTTTTTCCTCCTCATGTCCATTATGGTTAATCACAAAGAACTGGATGGCAACTGAAGACACATATTTTATTTCATGGTGTGCTAGTCCCATATGCGGTCAGATGTTGCTTCTCTAAAGTGGTTGCCCAGTTGTACTGTTCTTCCAGCTATTAAAGTGTGGCTGTAAATTTTGGGAGAGTGGACAATATTACTCGTGCATCTGGATTTAAGTTGCACCTAGACTTCAGGTTTGAGTGGAGAAACTTTCTAGGGAGGGAAAAAAGGCGTAAACTGGCACTTTATTCCACTGAATGCCCATGTAAACGAAGCAAAAGGATTTCAGTAACAACCTAAATGCCACTGCTTCTGCTTTTCTGCTCAGTAAACACAGTCACTGAAACACCTGGAGAAAACTAAGGCTCTGTGTGTGTTTGCAAGGAGTTTGGTGTAACGTAAGTGAATGAGCAAATTGCAACAGTTGGTGGGTATGGCTCTATGTCTACACTTTATTTAAGTTGAGGGTTTGTTTTACTTTGGGCTAGATTTGGTATGGTCTGCTGCACTGAATTTAGTCACCAAATGTGTGGTTTGAGGTAGTCTGAAGGAACTGGTTCAAATCCTTATGTTGCTGCTAGTAGTGGAGTGCATCTAGTGGGTTCCTGTAGTGAAGTTTTTGGTTTGGTTTCTTCTGGAATTCATATAGTTCACACATACTTAACTGCTCTGCAGGCTGAACCAGTGGGGATGACAGGGGTTTCAACTAACTGCACTTACAGAGGAGTCAAAGGCTAGTGCCCTTTTAGAATATTTACATTGTCTTTCCTTTTGATATATCTGATAGCTTAATATGACCTTCTTTGAAACATCAGTTGGTTATGTTTGAGAGATGCTGTGCATAAAGCATATATGAGAAGTTACCATAAGAAAATAGACCTTGGCATGAGCTAAGAAGTGAAGTTAAGGTGTGTCTGGGTATTGCCATTCAAAGATAAAAGAAATGAAGACAGGAACTTGCAGAAGGCTCCCACGGAGAGAAGGGACTGAGGGAACTGGGGTTGCAGTGCAGAAGGCGAGGTTGTAATGGGTATAGCTCTCCATGTGTGAGACAAAATGTTGTGTTTCTGAATTACTCAGAATATAGCTCCATCATTTTCTGTTGCAGTCAAATCGTACTGGACCTTGTGGGTGGTATAGCACCTTGGTTTCAGGCAGGTTCATGTCAATTGGGTTTGTTTTCTGCCTGATCACACAGACCACTGAGGTGATTTCATATATTGTGTTTGTTGCAGTTTGGCTCCCACTGAACCAAGATGGAAAGCAATCAGTGGATTAGTTGAGAATGAGAATACAATCTGGGACCCTTGGTATTACTATTTTGTGTTTTTTCATAAGTGACAGCATGGGTGAAGAAATACAGGTGCCACTTTTATAATGGTATTTGTGTTAGTTTAATCTCTTCTTTCAGAAGGGGAAGTGAATGTTACATGTAGCACTGAACTGAAGGCTTAGTTCCCTTTATAGCTCATCCTACAATTAAAAAAAGAAATGGGCAAGATTTATCCCCCAGTATTGATACTGACTGAAGTTTTCTTGTTTAGTCCACCTCTTTATCTCTGAAATGTGTTTATATTGTGTAAAATATACCATTTGGTAGCTTTTTTGGGCTTGACCCTGCAAAAGAGTGTAGCTGTCTTTGAGAGTCAAGGGAAGTGAAGTAGATGATGAAGCTTTGAGAGTAAGATACAGATGCTTGGTGCTGAGAGGAGGCTTCTTTGTCTGTGCTGTTCAGTCTAGTTTTTAGTGCATATACAGCAGGATGTGAGAGGACCACTAAGCTTTCAGTGAGAAGCTGACCCAGAAAGAGCTGTAGAGAGGTAGGCAAGACAGGAAAGTGGGACAGGTTTGACTGCCTGCCAGATATGAACAGAACAGCCCTTTTATAAAAGTAAAGGTTAACTTTGCTGGCTATGTCTTTTAATAAGTATTTTTACAGTAGTGGTGTAAAGATTTTGATGTGCGTTGTTATAGCTTAATTTCCCATTAAGGATACTCCATTAATCTATAACAATGTTCTTGAGAAATTTTACGGTATCTCTGCAAAATATGTTTACAAGAAGTGCATTCCATGGAAGGTTCTGTTCGCTAAATCAGAGCTGCTGAAAGCCATTTACTGACCCTGAACCCTGGGATGCAAATAGTCTCTTCGGGTGCAGGGCTTCTAAACTTCTAATTATGTACATGAAAGTTACCGCTATCTACAAGTTCTGTCCTGCCTCACAAACATTTTCCCAGTTTTCTGATTATTCTCTTTCCCATCTGTGCTGTTTTGTTTGTTTCTTTGTTGACATGTTCCTTCCCTTGGATTATCCTTTGCATTTTTATCTTGACCAGGGCAAATCCATCAGCAGAAGGCTTACAAATACTGATTCTTCCCAATGCTTCTGAAGAGGAGAGCTTCCTCTGCTGCCAGAAGCAATAGAAGCCATCTAGAGATGTTCTCTCAAGCATTACTTTTGTTGTTGTAAGAGCAATATGGATCATAAACCGGAATTAGTTATGCCGTTGTATGTTAGAAGTTTTATTTTATTTTATTTTTGTAACTGGTGCTGATTTGCTGTCAGGCACCTCAGACAGAACTGTTATCCCTTTGATAAGGGGGAGCAGAATGGAGAGCAACCAAGGAAGAACGGGATATATTGGTGGCCTCATGTCTATTTTGTAGCTCTGTGGAGAACAGTACACTGTACATAGTACACTAGAAAAGGAAGCAAGAGTTGAGGAGAGTGCTACTGAGAGCCTTATATTCTCTCATTTATCTTCCTGATCACAGTCAGTAATTAACACCAGTCTTTATATAAATCATTCTCTAGTCCTGCTGCAAGCACTCTATTAATGCACAATTTGGACTGAAAATTTAAATGCAGAAAGGTCACACAACGTTTTGTTAAGATTCCACTGTCATGGTGAAATCTGCTCTACACAGCCTTATCTACTTGCAGTCTTCTTTCTCATGGAAACTAATGGTTCTGCAAAATATTTATGTTTTTCTGTATATATTTGTATACACATGCATGTTTGTTAGATGGTGTCTTTTACAATAGCACTTATTACATTGTAAATGTGTTTTAATTGTATTATGTGTGTACATTGTAATGGAACTTTGTAAGTGATAGGTAAAAACTAAAAGTTTTGAAACCATCTTTTGTAGCTGGCTTTGCAGCAGGTGTTTATATATTGGTGTTTGACTGCTGTTTTTGCATGTGCTGTCATAATATTGGACAAACAGCAAAGTCTGTATTGATAAATTCATAATCGAATTCTGGCCTGCTTGGAGATCTGTCACCACTATAGCCAGCACACTATCCTTTTCTTTTTTCTTTTTTTTCCCCCTCATTTTCTAGAAGAGGCAAATAACATCTGCTTGAGCAGTAAACAGTGATTAAATGAGTGAATATTGTCTTTTAATACTAGCAGCACAAGGAGCCCTGCTGCTGGTGGAGGTAGGGAAGAGGTGTGGTTGTGGCCTTTTCTGCTTTTAAGTTTGGACCATAGTAACTCTGCTGTTGGTATTCTGAGGCCTGGTATTCTGGCAGTCAGGCTGAGGTGTGAAAGAAAGGTTGTTTCTATTTCAGAAACAGTACTTGCTGTGGATAATTTCTGTAGCTGCGAGCAGGGGTGTACATGTGTCAGGGAAGAGAAGAGTTGATGGAAGCACATTCTGTCGTCGTTCCTTGGTTTGTGATAGGAAGCTGGCTTTAGCAATTGGTTCTGGAGAAATGAAGTATTTCAACAGTTGCTTAAATTAACTTCACTGAAAATATTTACTGTAGTGCAGCAAACAAATTAAAAAAAAAACAATAAAAATTATACCAAAAGATATGTGTTAGCATGATTTTTAAAAACAAAATAGAAAGAAGAACATTAATAGCAAAACCTTGTAATTAATAGCACTGGTAGGTAACTGTCTGGTTAAGGATGGATTTTTCTTAACCTTTAGATGTTAAAATGCATTTCAGCAAAGATCTCATTGTACCTGCAGGTATGAACCTTAGCATGAAAATAAATTCATTGGCAGACAAAGACCACTTCAGGAAAGGGTCTTTTTATCTTGACACTAATATTAAACTGTACAAATACAGGTATAGCAAGTAGATTATCTAGTTTTTCACCCTGTCTGCGGGCAAACTGAATCAGAAATTTAGCCTGATTTTGCTACTTGGTTACTTAGGGCTGTGCACATGGTACAGCATCAGCCTGTTCCATCCATTAAAGAGGAAATACTCCCTGCTTCGATGAGTTCTTGCTGGTGACTACTGTTGAATCTTCCGTCTTTCTTCTTTTTTTGAACCCCTGTGGGCTAGTTGTTTTAGCTTTGAAAGCATAACTCATTTTTACACAGTAGTCTAAAGCCTGTTACAAAGTTTGCAGAGATCACTACTATTACGCTTTAGTGTTCTGACACATAATGTGTTGGGGTTTTTTTTCCATATGTATGGACCTTAGTCATGGTCATTAGTCCACCTTGTGAGAGTTCTGGTCAGGGAACGAGACCCTGGCCTGCTAAGTAGAAGTAGAAAGTCAAGAGAGTGTGATTGATTTATTTTTTTTCAGTGGGTGATGTATTTCTGAGCAGTATTATATGGTAGCAGGAAGGGCTTTGGATGAAAGATAAGGCACCTGTTGCCTTACGGAGGGCACTCCCTTCAGCCATCTTTGGCACCTGTACCCCACTGAAGCTGGCATAGTATATTCTGAGTGGGCACTGTGTCAGACTAGCAGATGGGCTGGAGCAGAATCTTGCCAGCAAACAGTTTGTGCATCAAGTTTTAAATATTAAGAGGCCTGGACTCCCATCTGAGAGTGCTGTAAGAGCAGACCATGCATAGCTTTTCTGCCTGGGGTTAAAGGATGTGTCATACCTATTCCAGCTTAGAGTAATTAACTTTGAAAGTCAAACAGTGGCTTCCGTTGCTGTGGAACACAAAACTTGGCTCTAGTGAATCAAGATTAAGGTTTCATAGAAAGATGAGTAAGAATTGTAGTGAAATATCCTACCAGTACTGAATGTTCTTAACTTGGAGGCATTTGCAGTTCTCTGCAAAACAGTTTAGCAGTTGAGCACTATTTTCTACCAAAACCAACTTAGCTAGGTCTTGTGGAAAATGGTTTCACAACCCTGATACAGAGGGCTATATATATGCAATTTGTGTAATAAAACTCTACATTTATAAAGCTACCTAGAAGAAGAATCTAGAAAAAACGCTATTCATAAACACTGCTCAGAAAAGAGTCTGTCCAGGAACTGATAATGCATCTTTAAAATAACAATATGAGCAGGAGAGCAGGTCTTCCTTGGTCTATGTGAAAAATGGACTGTAAACACCCTTCAGACACTGAATGTTTCAGTTCTTGGGAAATATTGGATATTGCTAAGGCAGAGCAGGAAAGCAATATACTTTTGTTTGCCTTAAATATTTGTCTTAGTACCCTCCATATGTAGGAAATATTTGAAGTTGTGTGTTAAGTAGCAGATGCTACTTTTTATTTATTTGTGTACATTTTGGTTTTAGTAACTATATTCCTGCAACTTGGTTTGCTTTTTATTGTTAGATGCTCTGAGCAACACTCCCCCCCGATTGTTAGCCATTGAATTTAACATCTCTTGGCTTGACTTAAATGGGGTCAGAATTTTTCCAGCCTTTTTTGTAGGTAGCCTGTAACTTCAAAGTGTGATATTTTTGAGGTTAGTTTTTATTTCTGCAAAAAAACCTAGGTTGACAATTTCACTCTTCAGGATTAGTTAACCAATGGAACAAAGCAAAAATTAAATACTTGCAACCCAAGAACTTCTGAAAATAATTTTATTCATGTTCCCCTAACAAATATATCCTCAAAATATCCAGCAGTGGCAAAGACACCAGCTGTGGACAGGAGCAGGGATGTTTTTTCAAACTGCCAAATCAATGTTGTTTTCTTTTCCACTGTGTAAACTTTGTCAACAAAACTGGTTCTGTGAGAGCCATTGAAAATATTTCACCATATTCCAAATGTGACTGCCACAAATTAACTGCTAAAACTACAACAAGCACGTTTGAACTGGCAAACAGAATTGGCACGTTTCTTTGTCAGACTGCATACAATTGTGCTGTGTGGTTGTAGGAAATTGCAGTTCATCCAGAAACACTCTTTTGTTACCATGTCATATTAACATTTAGAAAGCTACATTAATTAAGGTTGTGGCACTCAGCAACAAAACGGATGAAATTCATGATCGGAGTGGATGATAAGACCATAGCTGCTGTGGCTGGGTGACACTAGGGAATTCTGGACATAAGTTGATCTGAGGCAAGTTATTTGCTGTGTTGTGTAGGCTCAACAGTTGGAAATTGTGGCAAAGAATGTGAATCTTACCACACTGCTTTATTTCTGAGTGCATTTTGAATTTCTATGCTTTTCACTGGCACGGTAGTTGTGATTGTGGGATGAAGAGGAGGAAGAGAAAATAGAGCTGTGCCCTTTGCAAATGTTTTGTGAGAGTCATCTTGGCATGAGATGGAAACAGCCACAGCCCCCTGCACAGCTTCATCTTGCGCCAGTGTTCCCAGTTAACAATTATGCAGACAATGGTTTTGATTGTGCGCATACATCAACACCCCTCCCCCCAGATGTAAGGAGATTGCGTGTCTCTAGTTGATAAAACCAACATAAACCGTAAACTGGGAACACTCACTCTTGTTATGCTATTTCAAGATATCCTTTGCAAACATAATCTCACCATATAGTGCTCCTGATACTCTATGTGTGTACTTAGATGCCATTGGAGACCTCCTGCCTGTCAGCATTGCTCTCCTGCAGGGTCTCTGCTTACTGTCCTGCAGTCTAGCATTTAACTGATTGTAATATTATAAATAGCCATGTGCTACCACACAGAACGAAGCTAGCACATGGCTAATTACGAGTATACAGTAATTAACTATGAGCTAAACTCGCAGGAGAGTATGTGGTGGTGGTCTATGAGGTATGTAATCAGACTGTTTGTTAAACCTTGGGAGCCTTTCCAGTCTGTTAAGTAACTATACATAGTAATGAGACAATTTTTAAAAAACCATTTATGTATATTTATGGAGAAAAAATAGTCTGTCTTGTTTCTAAGCTGTGGTTAAAATATTACTGCTGATACATGAATGGTTAATTAAAAAGATGTAATAAAAGGTACATATGCAACTTCTCCTTATCTGTATGTATGTCTAAGCATTATCTGTGTAAGAAGTTGAAAGTGTTATTCACTGCGAATGTTATGCCTTGTTTCATGTATGTGCAGTAAAGACAATAATACCATTTCTCCTTTTGTGGACTTGAATGTCATGTTAGTCATTTTGTGGAGCATCTGTTCCTGTATCTTTTTGAGCTTTGTCTGACTTTCCTCCCTTTTCACATTGTAACGATTTGCAATTAGTTTTGGTTTTATTTTTCTTTAAGATGTTCTTTCAGTGTGACTCCAAAAAGCATCCACACTGCCATAGTGTAAGAACCATGAGGGTTAGGCCCTTTTGCTCGGCTGCCTCCCGTTAATTGCTCTTCTTCATTACCCTGACAGCTGTTCTGTCTGTTCCAGATTACCATGAATGAGGCCTCTCTTTATAAAATGTCAAGATGTCTACAGGGAAGTTAGATCAGACTCTTTCAAATACATTTAAATTCGATACTTCTCTATACCTATCAAACCTCTGTTAAGTAACTTGGTATTAAAATACATTTTCTTATGCAGGGGATTTTTTTCTGATCTGTGTCAGTGAGGGAGCACATCTAATTCTGTTTGGGTAATGTGATGTTGTTGAATACAATGAAAACACATGGGATGTGTTCCTTTAAATTAATGTCTTCGGCTATTAACACGTAGTCTACATGTGGCAGAGAAAGATAAAGACTTAAGCACCTGTGCCTTAATTCCCAGTTCAGTACAATAATGTGGTAAGAGCAAAGTTTACCAAAACTTACTTCCTGGTTGTATGATAGTTTTAAATTGTATTCTGAATGTGACTACTAGTTGTTTGAGTCTGTGGATAGTTCACACCTTCCAGAGCTCTTGTTTTAGGAATGTTAATTTTACCTTAATGTGTTATTAGCACAGAAGCATTCCCTTGGGGAATTGTCAAGCAGAAGGCAGCGGGGACCCTGTGGGTGTTTGGGGTGTGTATGCTGCCAGATTCACCCCAGATGCTGAATAGAATTGGAAGGAAGATGGTAGCTGAAGGAGTCTGTTCATTGTAAAAAAAAAAAAGAAAAAAAAAAAAAAAGTATGCTCCGACCATCAAAAAATGTAAGCTTGGATGGTTTGATTAGATCCAAGTTTACTTGATTTTTATTATGCTGATAAAAGTAGTCTATTTTGTGTGTGCTGATAGTTGAAGTGTTTCACACCTGGACTGTTGTTGGTATTTGATCATTATAAGAAGTTTGAAAAGGACACTTATTTCCTAGGAACTGTATTCTTTTTAGTTTTTTTTCAGTGATGATTCTAAAAGATGATTTAGTCTCATTAAATTTTAATCCCAGTGTAGCTCCATGTAGCTTCAGTAGTATCAGAGAGAACTGATAGTTCTCTCAGGGTCAGAAGAAAATAGGATTGCATTGTCTGTGCAGAGAGGTTCTGTCTCCTGAGCTGTAATTGGCACATGTGGTCAATTATTGTTTTGAAATCTCTACTTGCACTAAGAGGCACAATCCCTCATCTCCCCTTTAGGCAGGTGGTGTCTGTGCTATCCCTAACTTAGGCCAGTGTCTAAATAATGTCAGAATAGAAATCAAGGTTCTAGGGCCAAATTAATTTGTAATAGAGGAAAGCAGACAATCCTGTCTAGAGGCATAATGTAGGTCATAACTTTTAAGTGGTGTCTTTGTCACGACAGTGGATTGACAGCAACCAAATACAGAGGTTATCCAATTGACTGGAATGACTTAAACATAGTCTGTTATAATGGAATACCTCATTGTGGTGCAAACGTGCAATGGGGACATCCTGCTTACTCCTTAATTAGCATCAAAGGAGAGAGTTCTGAAAATGTGGGTTAAAATTGCTTCTGTGCTTGTTGATTAAAACTTCCCTGTGTGTGGTGTTTTTGTTTTGTTTTTCCTTGAACTTGGCAAAACTCTGACCTTTAAAAGCAGGAGTTCAGTCAAAATGTGTATTTTTTGTCATGTATTTTTTGGTCACCTTATGCAACGTTAGCTTGGTCTTTGTTTGCAACTATATTCTGTTGCATTCATCTTGATCCTCATCTTTTTCTCATTTTGCAGCTTCCCCTCAAACTCATGTTCCTGTAGAAGATGATGCAGTGCATGTAATTAAAGTGGTAATGTGTAGCTCTCGTTTCTAAATTGTAACTTGTATGCAGTTCTTTCTCTTAATTATCTATCCTTATTTTCAGCATTGGGCCTATATTGCATGCTTGTGGCTTTGGTTTTTTTACCCTATTTTTTATATCTTGATATGCTTTCCCTGCTTGGGGATGTATTTGGCATTTTCATGACATACAGTGTTTTCTTGACTTGATTCTTTCCTTTCCTTGATTACTGCCCTCAACAGTTCAGTAAGGGAAATCAGACTATGAACTTAAACACAACTCATCTACAATATTTCTGAAAATAGTATCTTAATTCCTGAAAGAGTCTGTGTTGTTTATGAAAATGTGTTGCCAAACTTTTCTTTTTAGCTACTTACTAAAATTACATTTCAGATGGCATGTTATATGGAAGGTGGGGAAAAAAGGGGTTTCATTGTCTTTGAATTTCTCATACACTTTTCTTTAGAAACTGTTGTCTTTCTCATGCATTTTATGATATTAAGTTTACTTATTTCTCAATAGGAATATCTTGAAAATGGTCCCTTATTTTCTGAACTGAAATTTTACCAGAGGGCTGCAAAACAAGAGCATAGTAAGTAATGTATCAGTTCTGATTCAGGTAGACCTAAGGACAAATTTGGACTTAACTTATTCTAATAAGAAATGTTGCTTTAGAGCTTGTTAGCCAACTCTTTTCATATACGCTGAACTAATCCTAGTTGGTGTGATAATAATTTTATATTGCGACGGGTTTCTTTACTTGGATGTCATCATCCCAGAAGGGCAAATAGAAGTGTGCCAAATTTATTTTATGGACACTTTAGAGTGCACAACAATGAATGGGCTTCAGAGAGAAGCCAGCGTTAGTACAGAGGTATTCCATGGACTAATTGGTGACTGTATTTCTGCTAGTAACTATTTCCATGTGCAGAGCTAAGAGTGTGTGTAATCATCATAGGATTTAGTAGTAATCAAGGCACTTGATTCTGCAGACACTTAAGCATGGATGTGATTTATTCATGGGAACTGTCCTAAAGACTTTAGATGACTTAGATTGCTGGTAGACATAAGCACTTTTGATAGCTTGAAGCATTCTGTGTTGAATAAAGTAGAGCTTCTAAAGGAATTATTTCTTCAGCTATTGGTAATTGCTTATCTGCCTTCTACGGTAACAAAGTACCACATTGCTAGAGCAAAAAACTGCTTCTTGTTTTGCAGAATGTAGAGACCTTCAGAGTAATGTTACGGTCTGAATTGTTTGCTACACAAACTGCTGACTAAGTCTTCTTTGTTTCAGTGTTTCATTTAAAGTCTTGGCTTGATAGCTAAAACAAAACTAACAAAAAATCCCACACCAAACATGAAATTATCTAGCTACCTTTAACTCAATGTTATCTTTTTATGATTATTACAGTAAGAAAATGGATGAATCTCAAAAAAATAAGATGTTTAGGAATTCCAGTGTTCTGGGGATCAGGCTTGGCTGAGTACAAGGGAAAAAGGTAATAAGATGAATTGTAATTAAGCTCAAATTGAGTGAAAATCCATTTTCAACCTGACACAAATTTGTAGTCTTGTCTTAGAGAATTCCTCCCTTTTATGTATTTTCTGGTAGCTATAGATTCATGGTCATGGAGAGACTGGGGGAAGACCTTCAAAGAATCTTTGAAGATTGTGGAAGCAGATTTAAGAAGGACACTGTTCTGCAACTTGGAGCACGAATGGTATGCACGGAGACAGAGGCAATTGCTATGTCTCAAACTTACTGAGTCAACTACAAAATTATTTTCTAATATAGTTCCTTTAGGTAGCTCTTGAGTTTAGAATTAAACTTGTGTAAATGATATATATTTTCTTATTTTTGATTTTTTTTTTTTTTAAATAAAATGAGTATTAAGTAGAAAATCAAGGCTTCCTGCAGACTGGAAGTTGGTGGACTTAAACCAGAAGTTTTTTCTAATAGGTTAAAACGTAGACCATACACTTCAAAATGTGTGTCTAGACTGAGATGTGTAAGCCTATTCTCATATGCTTTAATATGTATTGATTTTTTTTTTTTCCCCAATGTCTGAAGCGTATTGTATTAGACATCCATATTTGTCAAAGTTCACAATTGTATGCCTGAATGCAAAATTTTCAGTGTGTTTGCTGAACAGGCCAGGATTAGGCTAGTCTGCAAATATCAGTTTTGTTTTCAAATGTGTGTAGGCTGGTACATACTAACGGAAGATTGTATACATACTCTTTAGTAATATCATTGGTGTTGTGGAAAGCTGCTATTACTGAACTGAGGTGCACAGCAAATGGACTAGAGGCAATGGCTGTAAGGAAGAGGAACTCTGAGTATAAAGGAAAAGTTTTTGCAGAAAGAGTGTCTTAGCACTGGAACGTGCTTCCCAGAGGCTGTGAAACACCCATCCTTTGGGACTTTTAAAACTTGACTGTTCAGCCTCTTGTACAACCTGATCTAACTTATATTAGTCCTGTTTGAAGCAGGGGGTTTAGACTGGACGCCTCCAAAGTTTCCTTTTAACCTAAATAATAATAATAATTTTAAAAAAAGTGAAGGGCTTTTGTAATGACATAATTGAAAAACTTGTAACACTCTTTGTACCGTCCAAAAGCCAGGATTACATTGTCCTTTGTATGAGTTGCCAAGTGCAAACGTGTTTTTTAAGAACAATTAGAGCTATTGTACCTCAGTAAGGAGCTGAAAAAGGGTGATGATGCAGGGGGATGGTGACGTAAAATGCAGCTCGTATAATAGCTGGCAGGATCAAATATAAACCTTCAGGGCTGATTGAATATGTTCTTTTTAAGAGCTTGGTGTTCTCAGTGTTTCCTCTATGAATGAACTAGTTTCATTTTTGCTTTGTGACCTTAGAAGCTGATACTTGTAGGTAGTTACACAGGGATACCTCGTGGCAAACTGTGGCTTGTTTATGATTTGTCATCAGCTACGTGCCTGGTGGGAAAAGACCCTGTGGACGGAGTGGGTAGCCCTTCTGCTCTATCTCAAAACAAATTTGTCAGCTCAGTCTGCATAGCCCTTGATTTCACTATATAAGTGAGAAATATTTGGTGGTAGGGTTAGGGGCAGAGTGGAGAAGGTGATGTCTTCTTTTCTGTTCTAAATCCTTTCCTAGTTGGATACTTTGGAATATATACATGAAAATGAGTATGTTCATGGTGACATTAAAGCAGCAAATCTACTTTTGGGCTATACCAATCCACATGAGGTAAGCATGTTTACTTATCTACACTGTTACTCTAATGTGTTAATAACTGTTTAGTAGTTTTATGTATATTCTGCATTAACAATTCACGTATTAAAAGAAGTTTATGTGTGAACATTCACATTTTCTCATGACAAATCTGTGAGTGTCTCTATGGAGCTTAAGGTCTGAGAAAGAAGCAGGACAAAGCTCTACTTTGTTCCCTTTGTGCTCTGCTGACTGGGTTACTGGTATGGATGGGCCAACTAATCAAGAGGGTAAGTTAGAGGACCAAATTGCTGTTCTAGGTTATGCCAGTTGAAGTATATTAGTAGAGTTTAAGGATGTTGCCCTTTGTATTTTCACTTGTGGAAGTTCTAGCTTTCTAATACTGTCATGAATTGTGTTTCCATGCTGCTAACTCTCTTGTCCTGTTCATTGTAATAGATGTAACAGGTAAGCAGGATTAAGACTGCTGCTCTCTAACACTGTAAAGCCTAAAGCTAGCCTTGAAATTGAAGTGTTTTGGTGAAACATTTTTGAAACAAATCTTTTGATGCTGTCATACTCCACATGCTCTTATGATGTCTTTTTTTCTTCAGTTAATAAAATTTAAGTATGCTTTTTTTCTTGGGTAAAAAAAATCATTTAGGAAAAAAGGACATCTCTAACTTCAGTTAAATATAATTAGCTGTAAGCGGTACTTCTTTTCTTTTAATTTTTGTTTTTCTGCTGCAGTGATGAAGAACCAGATCTTCCAAAACAGCTCACTGCCATTGGAGCTTGAACCATTGAACTATATCTGCTTTTTTACAAGTTTCAAATTAAATGTTTGAGTCAAATTTAACTTTCCAGCTTTCTAAAACACACAGTTTGAAAACTAACATGGCTGTTTTAATAGCCATGTTTTTAGACAGTGGTAGCAGCCAGTACGTAATCTCAGTTTATGGTGTTTACCAGCCTGCTGAATCCAATGAAGGAGGCTATTTAGAGGCAAAACGATCTGCAACCCAAACCCATTAACATAACTCAAATGACTTTTTTTTTGTCTTGGCTATTGTGTATTTTTATGACAGCAAGATATGCTGCTGCTGCTGTTTTTCACATTGAAATAATTTTGGAAGTGTCCATTTACAGTAATAATAAAATTTTAAGACATGTAGCTGACTTTGATCAGCTGCTTTTGCATTAGTGAGATTGTGGGGTGATTTTCTGATTTGTTTCTCATGTTGTCTGCATGAAGATCATGCTGTAATAGTATTATTTTATTTTTTTCATGAGTAGTAAATTCATTGACAAATTAAAAATAAGGTGCTTATGAGTTACTGGACAGAGGTTTTAGGTGGAAGTATAACTGAAGTTTTATTTATTAAATAAAATGAATCAATAGATATTCCAGTGTAAGTAGCACATAGCTAAACATGTACAAAGTGTATGTTACTGCTGAGAGGTTTAGCGTAGAATTTTGTTTCAGTAATTTTTTTTTCCGCTGAAGTTATTCTATAAAACATTTTTAAAAGTTCACATTCTAATTCAAAAGAGTTAACAGGAGAGAATTTCTAATATTAGCTTGGACTTCTAAGGTATGAATGAAACTTTCATTTCTGTATGCTTAAGAAAACTTAGAGCTGTTCAGATATTATTCAGATAAACTTCCCAGTCATGTGCCCCAGAAATTCTGCAAGTGGCCACGGGTCTGCTGATTTCACTGAAGCCGCGATAACTATACCACACCAGTCTACAGCCATGACAGTGATGATTATTTCTAAATGTATTTTAAGGTAATGTGTACTACAGGGCAGATGGCTTAATGGGACTGTTTCTTGTCAAATAAAAAATTATTTTCCAGACCCAGCTTGCACGGTGTCTTGAAACATGTATGCTCTGTGGCTTGTGGGGCATGAAAAGGAGGAAAAATCTCACTGACATCACAGCTAAAACTTTCAAATTGGCAGATCTACATATGCCACTAATTGAATATCCTTGCCCTGAAATTGTTGACTGTGGTGTGCTCTCTGCCCCCATACTTCAATAACTGTTCTTTACCTGCGTTAGGAGCAGTACCAGTCAATATTCTCGCACAGGCTTCAGGTATTCAGAACTGTACGTGTGTATTCACGCAGATGATTCTGCATTTGTCATGTCCTGGCTATTTGCATGTGCCATTAATTTGCATGTAATTTTGCCATGAAAGTTGCTTCTTCCTATTCCAAACATGTCCAGTTCCTATGTAAGGCTTCATGATGTTGTGACAGCCTTTTCTACGAATCAAGCTGTCTTTGTAACATGCTGGTGAGCTAGCTAAATGTATTATGTATTTACCAGAGCAGTATTTTGGGAAGCTCTGTGGAGCATTACCACTGACTAAATATGACAACAATATGGAATATTCTATCCTATATCCTCTAAACTGTTGTCAGAGATGCTGTATTTTAATTTGGCAATCTTGTACTAACCTTAGACGCTTCAGATAAAACCTCAGGCACTGATATTGCTACCAAATGCCTGTGAAGTGTTTTGTCCAACCTTCTCTCTCTGCTAAAATGGTAGATAGCTAGATTGCTTTGGTCTTGTTTTTTAAAAACAATGGAACTGGGAGGTAAAGTGATCACTCTAATCTCATAAATAGGGAGTGAGAGCATCTAGCCAGTGGCAAACTCAAAACTCGGGAACACAAGGTGAGAGATGCGTAGCTCCAGTGGGAGTTGGCATAATTAAGCTGTCTGACCAAACAATTTCTGTGGTGAGTTTTTGTTAAGAATTTTTTGCTAGTGGGTTCTTGCTCTTTAGGGTTTAGCGTTTTATGAGAAAATAAATTTTAAGTGTTCTTTAATTCTAGAAATTTGTTTTCAAAAGGAAGACATAACTAATCTCATAAAAATAATATATATATATTCAAAATATATTTCGTATTCTGTTCTGGTAAAGAGACATAAATCTCTGTTCAAAGAAGCAGGTGCACCTTTGTACTCAACATTGCATTTTTTTTTTGTCATTTAGTGGCTGCTCATGTGTACTCTTATGCAGGAATTTGTCACTGACTTCCTGCAGTTCAAAAAAAGATCATTTTTCTATGTTAGACCTTCTGCTGCTACTCTCTCTCTGTTCTCTAAATTAACTTGGTAAATTTACACCACAGAAAATAAATATCATAGTCCCCTTTTTGAAAGAACGTGTGAAATCCATACTGCTATCCCCTACCTTCTGTGGCAAGGCAGAGAAACAAATAAAGTAAAGGTCCTGCCACTCTGTGACCTCCAAATGATGTTTAGAAATGGTTAGAAGATCAGAATCAACTGACCTCAAAGAGCAGCTTGCTGCAGATGTATTCAATAGAAGGAAGCAAGGCCATTCAGCGAGTTACAGGTCAAAAGATCAATTCTCTAGTCAATATGTTTCTGAACATGGACCCAGACAGAACAGGAGTGACAGACCGAGGGAAGTACACAACCCATGAATCTCAGAGAGGCCTGAAAGAAAACTTGAAGTGATCCTACCTATAAATTACAGAACAAGTGAAGCACTATCTCAGTATTGTGGCAAGTTAAAGATAATTTGGTGCATAGCAGCAGTAACTGTATGATAAAGCAGAATAATAAGCATTATTGATATAGACTCTAAAAGAGAAATTCAAATCCATTAAACTTGTGTAAATTATGATACTGTTAAAAGAGACGAGCGGTCACCAGACAAGAGCTTAAAATCAGAGTTTTCGATAAATGAAATAAGGTTTGGAAGAATACCTCTTCAAAACAATTACCTTGTAGTATTTCCCCCCCCCGCCTTCATGGAATATATGGGCAGACATACTGCAGTGTTGCAGACTCAAGTCTGCACCAGAAGTTGCCTATTTGGACTTTTAAGTGGTAAATTTTAATTGCATTTGCACCTCAGTTCTGATTTTGATTTTAAATGTTTCTTAGACAAGATAGTTACAGAATAAAACTCTTGAGTTGATTATCATAGATAGCTGTAACTGAAAAGGAAAAAAGAATACGAAAATGTCTCAAAATCTTAATTTCTCAGACCAGCTTTGAGTGGACCATTGTAGAAGATCCAGGGCTCACACATTGATCATATAGGAAAAACATGCATGAAAACAATTACAACTTCAAGTTGTTTTTCATTGTGAGATGAATTGTTGTGGTTCCTGCTCTTTAGTCCAGTATGACAGATTTGCTAAAGAGCAGACGAATTGAGAAAAAGGGAAACCTCTGTTCTCCTTCACGTGTGTTCAGGAGAGATACAGTATGCAGAGATACTGTACAGAAACAGCTGAGTTTTAACTCGTGGATGCTGGCTACACCCCTGATCTGACATGTAACTTCACAATCAGGTGGTCTTAATTTTTTTTCATCAGTCCTACTGCTGCATTTGGGTAGAACTTTTTACACTGGCCTAATTTCTTTTTGTAGTAATGGCCCAAATATCTTGGAGTTCAGTTGATTCCAGCATCAGGACTCGCTGCTGACAAGTCACAGAAGATTTCTGCCCCTCTCTCCTTTGCTTAACGTGCTTTCCTCCTTCCTTGGCTTCTGTTTTGTGAAAGATGCTGTTTCTGTCCCAAATACTGCACTTCAGACTTGCTGTCCCAAGATGGACTTCGATCTACCTTCAGTCTACTTTGTAGTGTAGTGTCCAGCTGAAGTTGACAGCACTGTGGCCATTAGCAACCAATCTGCCTCTTATCAGTAGGTATCTACTTAATTATTTACAGCGCATTACGTAAGCTTAGTAATGGAAACACTGGAAAGAAAACGTACAAAGAAAATCACCATATTGTTACCCTTTCAGCCATAAATCTCCTTCTCTGTGTACTTCAAGATAAAGAGAATACCATGAGAATCCAAAGCACCAGGCTTTAGACTTACCAGATCAGTGCAGTTATATATCATGATGTATAAAAGTTGTAAGAATTTTAGATGTTTAGCAGATATTTAGCACTTCAGATATAAAGCAGTGTTTGGGAGTCGTGCCCAGAAAGGACAAGAGGACTGCTGAATCTACAGCTTGTTACGTGTGCACATAAATAATTATTTGTGCCTGTGTGGCTATTCACTTGAATAAGTTGGGCACGTTCATGTTTGCATGAAATTAAGTGCAAAGACTTTAGAAATCTGGCTCCTAATCTATAACAAAATCTATTAATAACAGACCGTGCTAAGTGGTGCTGAGTCGAGTGCAGACTGGGATGTGTAAGACAGGAATTTGAACCAAACCAAGCGTTTAGATAAGTAAGTGTGTGGGAAAGAGTGTACAATGTAACACAGCTAAACCCAGCCTATGTCACTGTTGCACCTTCGCCATAGGTGTTACCCTTTCTTGGTTCAAGTGGCTTGTTTATCTTACTCTGCATACCTTTTGGTCTCTTTTTGTTCTTATTTCTTTTGTTGTTCCTATAAAGCATGGTATTGAGTGGAATTTATGGTATTGAAACACATACTAACACTGACTTAGTTTTTCTTTATATTCTTTAATACTCATCTTAAAAAACCACAACAACCTACAAAGTCATTAAGTCCTCTACCCACCATGTTCTGAGCAAATTTGGAAGGGCACACTGTGTTACATTGTCAAAAAGTGACAACTAGTTATAAAGAACTATATATCTTTTTAATGAGGAAAGGGTTATAATGAGAATTGATGAAATGAAATTAATGGTAATTTAAAATAATGTAGTCATTCTGATAATAGTTGTGGCAAGGCTGTAACCGCGCTGAAGGGGATTGATTTTCGTTGGTGGCCAAGAGGCTCTGCCTTGAGAGGCTACCATCAGTTGCATGTTTGTGGAAAAAATCAGATGTGAAAGTTGTGGAAAATGGCTCAGCTAGAAGTAAGCTGAACAATGACACCCAGGACCAACTTCTGGAGCAAACTGTGGTGCGATCATAGATGTTGTTGCAATTGCATGTGAGTGGCTTTAAGAAGTGATTGCTTCTTGGTTTCCAGGTCTTGCCACCATCAGTCAAGGTATAATAACCTTAAGCTAATTCTGGCTTTTGCAGGGGTTTTCCGGTATAAATTTAAAACTGCTCTGCTGATACTAATGCTGAAGGTATTTTAAGCAAATCTGTTGCTTAAAAATGGACTAAGAGTACATAGTTACCATGATTTATCTGTAGGGTAACTGTTAACTTTTTTTACATAGTTCAACTTTGACTAGCAAACATTTGTGACTACTTTCTAGATGCCCTATTGTTAAGATAGTTTGAAAGACCATCAAGGCCGGGCTGCCATCTAGAAGTGTCTGTCACTTAAGCTAGTGTTCTGAGGCCAGCAAGAACCAGAAAGCTGGCAGAGATTTTTTTCTTGTATTGTTTTTTCTAACAATTAAAATCTCATTTTAATATAAGGCATAGCCTGAATTCCTAAAGCTTGAAATCTACTCTGTATTTTGTTTTATTGTATCTGGTCAACTGTACGTGTTAGAAATCTGTAGTGGAGCAAAATCCAAAATTTACCACTTAGCCTGGGAAGAATACACCTTCTAGCCTACTCTCCTTCCCAGCCCACAGAGGATGCAGAAGACTCATAAAACTTGATATTAGGGTAGTTCAAATTAGTTCTCTTGCACTGACTGCGGGTTCAATTAGGACAGGTACCAGAGCATCAGGAATACGCTGGAGAACGGACACAGGAGAAAATCAAATCGGTCAACCCAACAAAGTTTATGCCTCGTCCCAGATTTTCTGAACGTGCCTACAGACTTTAATCTTGTATCACAGTTTGTAGAGTCCGTCAGGTGAAAAACATCATCGGCAGTCTTAAAAGCCATCACCCTGCAGGAAGTGAGCGCTGTGTCCCAGCTTACACGCTCCAAATAAGCACAGATCCTGCAGCAGAAACAGTAAAACCAAGAGACCAGCCATCCCAGGATTTGAAGCTGCCTGGAGCACAAACAGGAATCAGTAGTTCAACAGAATGTGCTACAAAATAACGCGTTAAGTTTTCTTGAGGGTTTTTTGTTTGTTTGTGTTTCCTTTACCAGGAGGGACATAATTAAATTACAAGTGAGTGCCAGAAGAGGTTTTTTTAGACTTTTATAGGGTAAACTATTTTTTAACTAAAGAGGAAACAAAACTAAGGTTTGAATAAGTTTTTCTTTATAATATAATATGATTTAGTAAAAATGATCTCTATATGCCTTCAGATGATGTAGCTTTTGCCCCAGAGATCAGTTCCGTTGACAATATAATAGCAGTCTGTAGCATTATTTCTTTTTTTAAGTGAAAAGTACCATACTTGGATATTTATAAAAAAGCAATTCAGTAGTGTGAGAACTGGTCAATGTAAGGGGCAAAGGCCAGGTGGGAGTGTGAAAATGACAGAGCAAGAAAATAACTTATGGGATATTGTGGGGTGGACAGACTGTGATTAAATTCCAGATGCTTTCAACAAGTTACTGCTTGTCAGCTGCGCTGCAGTAATTGACCACGTGCATGTATTAAGTCCACCCCTGTTGGAAGGTAGAACGTGTTAATCTGAACTTCATAGAGTGGACTTGTGCCCTTGATCTGAATTCTGTGAGTGGCAGAATTGACATGGATGCAGTACTGCATGTGCTATGCCTATAGAGAAATAGAGGCGTAGGAGCCAGATGGCATGTTTGTCTTGACAGGCAACAGAATAACGGAAAGTAAAATTCAGCTGTCCTGAGCTGTTCTGTTTTCAGCTTCAGATACCATAAACGTTAGTGAGACTAAGTTTAAAGTCAGTTAATACTTTCACAGTTGAGTCACAAGAATATGCAAGTGCATCTCCCAGATACATCGTTCAGAACTGTGTGGCTTCCTCCTTCTGGTTATTTAGGTGGCTGTGGTGAAACATTTTGGAAAAAAAAAATCACCTGTGCCAGGATGGAAAGGTTAGTGTGGCAGAATGCATGAGCTTCCTGCAATACACACCCTAGGGGCCCAAATTTTTTTCTCTTACGTTGATTTAGCTCCATGGATTTGTTTCAGAGTAACTCAGAGTAAAGTCTGGCTCTGTGCCTTTTTAAAATTTATTATAAATTCAGGAGTGATTTACTAAGATTGCTTTCTGGGTTGGGGGGGTAGTTTGTTTTGCTTTGTTTTATCTTACACTTTATGTTTAAATAGTTGTTGTCAGTATGAACTTACTGACAGTGACATTCGAAAAGACGAGATACAGCTGGGCTGATGCCCAGCAGCCCTGTGGTCACAGTCCCTCTTAGCACTGGAGCCCCGTGTCCGGCCCGGCTGGGGGAAGCTCCTGCCTCTCACTTCCTCTGGCTTTTAAGTTGCAATGCTGTTATGAAGTTGTACAGTCTCAGCTGATGGAAAATTTAAACAGGGGTGTGTATGTGCCTGTTTAAGTAAGGAGGGGAAGGGGTCCCATAAGCAATGTGCTGGTACATAAAAGGCGTATTGCGGTTTATGATGTCTAGATGCCCACCTGGAGAGGAGAGAGCTTAGGAACAAAATAAAAAGGCTGAAATTCTGCTCGACTCTGAAATAAGATAAGAGTATAGTAGTGGAAGGATTTAAATGGGGAGGGCAGCTGTTATAGCCCCCAGTTGTACATATTTTATCCTGAGGCACCATTTGGTTTAATAAAATTTAGATCTAAGGCTGTCCTTAACCTATCAGTTTCTTAAGACTTAATTATAAAGGTTATACTTTCAAAGGACAAAAGCATTATTCATTTGTCTGTTCATGTCTTCCAGGTTTATCTTGCAGATTATGGACTTTCCTACAGATATTGTCCCAATGGGAACCACAAACAGTATCAGGAAAATCCTAGGAAGGGCCATAATGGGACAATAGAGTTTACCAGCATAGATGCCCACAAGGGAGTAGGTAGGTTTCTTTTTTTTATTTCAGAGGAGTGATTACAGAATGAGTAATCAGGCTGTGTGAGCTGGTATATACAATAGAAGTAGTCTTGGGGATTGCTCAGGGTTGATCAGACCCTCGTGTGGTGACCTCTTCTTGTACCTGGGAATGCTTCTCCAGGGCCAGTGTGGGACGGGGAGCCGCACGATTAAAACGAAAAGGCTGCTCTACGTATGGTACTGGGAGGCTGACCAAGATGCCCTAAGAGCTTGCCATTAAACTTAATTAGTTCATGTTGGGAGTACTGGATTGTGTTTGCTATACTCTGTAGAGGCAGAGGCAGTATTTGCTAATGTTGTATTGTCAAGAAAAAATGTTTTGAGTGTGCACTGTCCTTTAGGGAGAGCTGTGTCTGCGTGTCACCATCTGTGTTATGAGAGGATATTTCAAGATGACATTCCTTCTGCAAGGAGAAAAACCTTTTTTGAAGCCATAAAGTGTTAACTTTTTGAAATCTTTTTCCAGTAGCCTTTCATATATCTTACTTATTTAAACTCACTTTGATGGTATTGGAAACACATTTGCAGGTAAATTACATACATAGTCCTTTTATTGGATATTGATTGTACTGCCTTGCATTCCAAGGCAGACTTAATTCAACAATTCCCTAATTAGTTAAAGTCATAACCTATGTCTTGTATTCATTTACCATTAATTAAACCTTAGCTGTTTATTACACTGCAGTCCAAATCCAATAGCGGACCCATAGAGCCATGGAAAAGGGAATGGGAGGTCAATATCGAAAATATATGGTGCAAAGTACCACTGATGGCTGCATTGTTCACAATCAATATGGTCAATGCAACACAACTTTCTTAGTTGCTATGTCAGCAAGACAAAAAGTCAATTCTAATGTTATGCTAGTGAAAAAAATGGTGATTATTGAAAAACTTTGACTCTTGCTACAAAACAGTGTTTTTGTTAACTTTTCTTTCCCCTGTTCCCCCCCTTCACCCCTAAGATCTTCTAAAACAAAAGGAATGGTTTTCTGCTGCCAGCTTTGCTAGGATCATAGTGTCACAAGTGATAACTGTAGAAATTTGTGCTTGTTAATAGCTGCTGAACTGTTACCTTAAACTAATACTTTCTAACGAGTTTTAGTTGGCATAAACAACTGTATATTATTGCTTTTTCTATTAAAAGGACCATTGACCATGTAATGTAGAGGGTCTTGATAATTTGCTAGTGCTGTTAAAACCTGCAATCGTTTAACTCTGGTCATTAGGAAAAATGAAATAAGACTGTCAAGTGTTTGCTGGTAAGACAATCGCACGGTTTCACCTGCTAAAAAATATTTTGTGGTGAAGAGGGCATCTGTTTCAGACTCTTCCAGCTCTTCCAAGCATACAGTGCATTTTCTGGAGACCTGACTCTGGCTGGTTTTCCTGGTAGTGTGAGCGATGGGGCTGGGTACTAGTATTTGATGTGGATGCTGTTTGAAGAATAGGTGGAAGATGGAGTATTTGGGAGTTGGCAGTTGAATAGTTACAGCAGCCAGTTTGTCTAGTGGAAAGGTGTCTGTTGATGGGGATGTGGTTACAGGACAGATAATTCCTTTTATTTGAAAGAGTAGGAAAATTTTACAGATGTGGATGGCAGAAGTTGTGCACATGCAAGTGTGAGTTAAGTCGTCGTCTTTTGCAATCTGTGGGTTAGATTACCCCCTCAAGTAGCTAAAGCTATGATGGAATTGGTGAAAAGCAGAGGACTCCAGAAAACAAAATATTCATAAAGATAGCTTGAGGGAGCTTACCCCCATCTTACACTTGAAAATGTTTTGCTTGTTAATAGCTGCAAACAGAAAATCCACAGATTTTTCTGAGGCTCCTGCCGGAAAAGCCTGCAGAACGTGATGTGGTGTCTGGTATGTCGCAGAGAATCCAAACGGTTCACATTGAATGCCTCTGCTCTGACCTTGTAACAGCCTGAATTCATTAAGGTCAAATTACCAGAGTTTCCCATTTGCAGCAGGTCTCAACATCCCAGGGAAAATATGCATCTGCAGCGACTTCTGTTGGAGACTGCACAGGTCCAGATGGCAGAATATAGCAACTGGTTTCCCTCATCTCATCTCTTGTTGTGAGGTTGAGAGCTGCGGAGATGTTTCAGGATACTAGAAGCCTTCCAACAGCTGGGGCAAAGGGCTGCTTTGCTCAACAATCTCCTGTACTCCTGACTCGTGATTGAGCCTCAGCGCAGTCTCATGTACCAGGCGAGGTAGGGTGCTCTTCTGAAGGATGTTTAAAGACTGCTTCACTGTCAGCAAATTAAAGCTGCGTGGACAGCCTTCGTTCTGGTGTTACCCTGTTTTTCAAAATGGAGTATTTTTTTAAATTTCAATGCTCTTGGCATATAGTTCTAACCTTTAAATGTTATTTTATATAAATGAAATCTTTTCCAGAGAGCGTTTCCTTGAATGTATGTAGCAACATAAATATCTCAAAAACCTCAAAACCCCTGAATAGTACAAGTTGCTGTATTGAATTAGACAAATGAGAACATTTTGAGTTGCTGATAAAGTAGCTACCTGAATATATACAGTGATTTGAGGTACAGGCAGAAACTTAAAACAAAATTATGAATTTGTTGCTTTCAAAAGTGCCTCTTGGCAATGCTTGAAGCAGATAACCTCCTTGCATAAAGCCAATCGAATGCAACCACTTCCCACTAATTTAAATCAACATTGGTGTTTCCCTAGTTGAACTGAGAGTTTAACCCAGCTGCATGCCTGTCTGTTCCCCAAGTTCTCCATGAAGTTCATCAGAAGTAGAGGTTTTGCAGTCCACTGAGATTCAGAAAGTTTCCTGCCAGCGGCAACTGCATCAGCTGCACTGTGGCAGCTGATGGCGAATTGCTGCCTTCACACAAGTTAGTTTAGTGTGTGCCAGCGTATGCGGATGGTGCTGGTGGCTTTGACTTTGTGCTGAAACTGAAGAGGAATTCTTCCTGAGTTGGGAAAGGCTGGGAGCAGCTCCTCTGCCTGGTGTCTTGGCTCTTCACGCTGGTTTTGTCTTTAGCTTTGCAGGGCTCACTTGTGTTCTGCCCAGTGGGCTTGGCCCCCCCACCTGGCGCTCCTGGGGGCTTCCAGGCTTGTCGGGTGCTTGCAAGTGTTCATCACAACCTCAGTTAGATCCCCTATCCACGTCTAGAGTGCACTTTGGGCCAAGTGAGGGCCCAAGTTGGGCTTTGCCACAGGATCTGACCCACACCATCAGCTATATTTGCTGGCTGGATCTCATTGCAACCAGCGTGTGGGCTTTTTAAATTTAAAACCTTTTTATTTTGATACAAGTTTTATATGGCACCAACTGCATTGTTAGTTTTAGCGTAGTATTTGAGTGTATTCATTGTATTCATTTTTAAAGACCATACTGTATAAACAGTATTACCTTTTTGTTTGTTGATTGATAATTAAAGAGAATTATATCTGCACCCAGTGTACATTTAAAAAATTGTTACATAGTTAGTGTTAAAAAGTAATATTTGGATCAATGCCTCCGATGGATTTGTGTAGATTTTCTACTCACTGAGGCATGCAGTCAATACCTAATTTCTCTGGAGATGTACTGCGCTTAACATATTGAGTTTTTTTTAAATACTCCAGTCCTGTGCATTGAGTGCGTAAGACCAGTTTTAATTTGCTATCATTGATGAACATAAGAGTATGAACTGTCTATGCTGAATTCTCTCCAGCATATATTTGTGTTTGCCATAGATTTCAAGGTAACTCTTTTCTTCCTTTTAACAACGTTTCACAGTATCTAATAGCAGCTTTGCCGTCTCTCGCATTGGGTAGAGCGCCAGCTGACATCCTTGCAGAACTTGTATCTACATCTAGAATCATAAAAGCTGCTTAAGACAGTAGCGGTGACTTTTTACAAGCTTATGGATACGTAGAGGGTCTGATGACGTTTGCCTCAATCAGACCCACTGGTTGTCACTTTTTTTGTAGCTGGTGAGTAAGTTTTCTGTGAGCTGGTTTCATAGAGCAAAAATGTTTTTATTTTCATGGGCTGTCTTAGGGAAGGCAGTTGGAGCTGTGTTTGATGCAATATTTTAGCCAGTTCTTTGTGCTAACATTGGGTTATTGCAGCATGTGCTCCTGGAGGTCCGTGCGAATGCTTGTACACAGTGTTTGTACAGGGCAGTGCAGGCATTGGGCTCATGGTAGGGAGAGCTCTGCAGTTCGTGTTCTTATTTTCCCCACTGGTCTGACAGTACTTTTGCTGTTTGATATTAAAAACATAGCTCAGTGCTTGTCCATTTTTCCTTTTCTTTTACATGCAGGGGTTGACTAGAATATATGCAGGGTTCATTCTGTGAGGAAGGATGTGCAAGAATATAAACACCTATGCCTGGAAACATATTCTTTCTGAGCCCGCATAGCTTCCAGAGAACAGAGCTCTAAATGGCTCTGGATCAAGAGGGTTTTTTGGCATCTGTCCATGTATAGTTAGGATTCAGAGGGAGCCTGCTGGATTTTTTTCTCGGTCAAATGAATTATTGATTTGCTGCAGTTTGGTATGTGTTTCCCAAAGACTGTGTGCAGGAAAAACTGTAAATCCTAAAACAAAAGGAAAATATAACCAGTCTGGCGAAAAATGGGTGGAACTTTGCAGTGTGAAATAAATAAAAAGATGTTTTCATTTCTGAGTGTTGGGTTAGAAATGTGTGCCCAGCGGAAGAGGGAGCAGGAGGTCGTCGTAAGTGAAAGAAGAGTCGGGCTGTAGCAAGGAGAAGATTGAATAGGTTCCTATAACCACCTCTGTAAGCTTATTCTGTCCTGCCAAGAATGTCCAGAAGCAGCAAAAATAAGCTGATGAGCCTCACAACTTTCTGGCACAACTGATGAGTGTGGCTGGGAATTGGTTTTTTAATTTTGGCTCTCCTTCTCTACACCAGGAATTCAAAAAGTTAGTGAATCTCACAGCTGCTTATCAGCCCCTACTTGTCAGCCCCTTACCTTTGTGATTTTTTTTCTGCCACACAGATGTGAAAGAAGAGTAAAACTTCCTGTTCCCACTCTTCCAGCCACACGTTCTCCTTACTGCAAGCCTGGAACCTTTCACTTCCGACCAGGTACCTGCACCTCTTGCCCACCACCATTTTATCTCCCACCCACATCTCGTGGTGAAGTTCCCTTGCATCTTCCAACCTTCCTGCTACATAAACTTCTCCCCACCAAATCAGGACCTCAGCCCTCTTCCTTTCAGCACACTCCATTCCACCAGTCCTGATGGTTATTCACTCTCTGGCCGTGTTTAGAGGAGAATCCTGCTGCTGGCTGCACTCTCTAATATGGATGCAGCAGAGCAAGTGCAAAAACGTGGAGGCTCTGCAGTTAGGTCCTGCTGGTCAGTGGATACCTGTAACTGCTTGTTTGGCACATTAGGCTGCTGTGATTGTTCGGGACAGCTCTGCTATTTTGAAGAGGTTTGAGGATCACAGTTTGGAACGTCTGGCCTGCAGGACCTGCTGGCTCACAGTGTGCTCATGAGTTTGGCCATGGCAGGACAGCAGCAGTAGTGTTGCTGCTTTTGTGGGTCTTGAAGCGAGTTATCCGACTACGGCGCTGGGACTGCATCCTGTGACTGACAGGACAGTGCTGGTGTACGGGCTGGTCACCAGCTTTGGTGCTGCCTTTGAGAGGACGTGAGGCCGATATTGTCAGCGCGGCACCTCTGTGGCTGCCCAAGGGGAGGGCAGTGCTGGGGAGTCACGGCTGTATCCTCCCTGTGAAGAACTGAGGAACTCCTGCCAGCTCTGCGGGAGGATTCCTGCTGATCACCGTATGACCAGTTGAGCGTGTAGCTGAGGCATCCCAGTTTAGGAGGGAGACCGTAGTTGGCACGGGAAAAGTCACTCATTCCCATGTCCCAGAGTGAGTTCTCTGGAAAAGTTGTAGTCCAGTTGTGGTGACACCATGTTTGCCCTGGATTTTTCTGTCGAGTGTTCAGTGGTGGTGGTTATTGTCAGTGAGTACTTCAGCACTGTGCCAAGCTAACGGTGCGGAGCTGTACAGGAGGAGATGAGAGATTGTTCCCGGGCCCTGCTGGCAGTCACCCTGCCTGAGACTGGGTAACTGTACAGAATGGCCTCCAAGCATTAAAATTTTTAATAAATTTAACTACGTTAAACCTTTTTGCTGTAGCCACCCACTCTATTCAGTTAGTCACTATCCTGCTGGAGTGAACTCCTCAGGCTGACCAGTACCTCAGGCAAGCACTACTTCATTTTTAGCTTTTTTTTTTTTGGTCTTTTCCTTTCTCCTGCCCCTAATATATTCACTGGCTTTTGACAAGCCTGTATTTGTCTGCTTTTTTTATCATCTCAACCTTGAGTTACTAAGTTATATCACTTTTAGTTCATTTATTGAAACATTGAGATGATACATTTTTAACATAATTATATTTCTCCATGGTCATGTTAACACTCCTTTCCTTTATGGGCTTTTGGATTAATGGATATGGTATGAGTTATATTTGTTTGTGAATTAACATGAATTTGTATGCTGTAATGCCAGTGAGAATTGGAGGTTCCACTGCATGTAGATGCAATATGAGCAACTAAAATGATCGTTTTTATGAAAAGCTTCCAATCGAAAGAAACACTAATGGTGAAATTATAATGTAACAGTGCTAATTAAAAACAATAGAAGAACATTTCATCTGTCACTCGTTAGCCTTCTACATCTTTACAAAAGGCTTGAGAGAGTTAGCTTAATAAAGGCCATAGAGGAAAACTCCCATTTTTATGTGGGTCTCAGAAGGGTTCTTGGGAGTAGTGTAGTTTTTAAAGTATATTGTGGCCAGTGTGATATCATTGATGATCTATTTTGAAATAGTAATCTGAATATAAATTAGGGGTCAGATAGGTGCCAAATCCAGTATACAGAGGTACATAATATATTTTCATCTCAGCGTGAATTACTTCAGTTATGTTATTCTGAGTTATCGTTGAACCCTGTGCCTGCATGTTGAATATATGTTTGTGGTGTATATAAAACTTGTTATGGCCTGAATCTGATTTCATTGACGTGGTTGTTAATTCATTAACTTCAATGGAGTTTTTCCTGACTTATCTTGGCAGCAGTGAGGACAAAATCAGGCCTTAAATCTTCAAATTAAAAAATTAAACTATAAAAATATCATGAAATAAAATACTGCCAACTTGTTCCCATTAAATAGTATGTCATATGAGACTAAAATAATAATAAAATTCTTGGTTAACAGAGAAGCAGAAATCAAATATACGTTAAAAAAGAAAGAAAACAACCAACAAGTTTTTAGTCTACAGAGAAGTAAGAGAATTCGATTTAAATAAGTACTATTTTGAATGTATACTCTTGAAACAGTGACAAGCTATCAAACAGAATTGTTTTATTTTTGCATGGCTATCACATTTAAAATGAAGCCAGATTGACTTCTCTCAGTTGATGTTTGTCAAGAATTCTTGTAACCTCCAATTTTATTAGCAGATTTATTTTTGCAAGTAAACATATAGTTGAAATTTATGTAGTGGTGCTTTATTTGGGGTGAAAATTTACTTATTGCATTGTTCATAGATAATATTAATTCACTAAAGATTAGTTAGTTGAATACATTTTTTATAAGGATCTCAATGATTTAAAAAGTTGAGGAAGTTAGCATCTCCAATACCGAGGTGACAAAGAAGCAGAGAGAAAGAACAAGCTAGTACAGTCAAATAATCAAACGCTGACATTTTCATGTGGTTCTATGAAAAACACATGTAAATGTCTTTATGCAGTAACACTTGCAGTGACCTGGTAGATAAAGTGATACAGGAGTTTACCATCTCTCTGTAAATCATTTCCCCTCTTATTTTCAGTGATGTATGCCTCAGTTACATGTACCTTTTTATTGTTATTTTTTCCCCCCAGCTGACTTTCGGAAGGTATTAGTTAAGTCTTACTTGCACACATCTCCTTGTTTGTGATGGCTTTGCCCTAGTGTTAGTCAGGGAATGGCTGGAAGATCTGCATGTGAGCAGGAAGGTAATTAGTCATGCCCAAACTGTTAACTGTGAAGTAAACTTTACTCTCTGGGGACTGTTTTGTCAGAAAATGCGTTATCTTAGGTTACCTTCTGAAATCTAATTGTTTTAACATTATTTACAGATTCATATCAGTTAGTACCTCAGTGGAAAAAAGTGGTCCATTGTAATTTTGTCAGTTTTTCTCAAAAGGCCGCTTTCTGTAGCCCATCGTACGCAAAGAGGTGCCAGAAAAGCATTGTGTGAAAATTAGAGGATCTGCAATCAAAAATTCTGGTTTATATGGTTATAATCTGGAATTACCATAATGGAAAAAGGAGTTGTGAACACATGTGTATGAATGGAATGATTCCACAGTTAACGGGAGATTTATGGCTGAAGAAATCACTACAGAACAGCAAGTGGTAGAGATTGTGTTTTTATTCTAATATGAGAGCCAAGTCTTGCATTAGGACGTTGCTGAATCTAGTGCAGAAAATAAACGGCACCCAAGGGATAGTGTAGCATTCTGTTAGATTGAAGGGCCTTTAATAATCCCATAGTCTAATAGCGGTTAAGATAGAGACTGTATAAGAACTAATCTTCTGCTTTTACCATAATGTGTGTACGGTAACAAGAAACAGTTATGATGTGTTGGCACGGTAGCTTTTAGCAGATGACTTTTTAAATTAAAAGATAAGTTTGCCGAGTGACTTTCTGGAATTTATTTAATGAAGGCCCATAAAATATGATATCTGTTTACAGCTGGATTAACAGCACTGTGCTCAACTACTAGTCTTTATGCTAGACTAAAAGTACCAAACAAATCTGAAATCTTCTTTCCTTCATGGAAAGTGCAAAGTCATTTTGGAAAAGCATAAATTTAACTTCTACATCTGTCTGTCTTTAATCACGATTAACAGTTACTGTTTTTGCAGATTCCATGTGGTGTCGACTTGAAAAGTATAGGCTGCAAGTCAAATGTGTACGAAGAAGTATTGCAGCCATCCTGCTTGTTCAGTTTTTTCGAGTTTGGTTTCCTCTGAATAGTGGCAAGCAATAGCAATTCTATTAGTATTGCACTTTTCTTTCCTCTTTCCCTTGGAAAAATTCATCTATAGATTAACTTCAGGTACCTGTTTTTCTGCATAGATGATGTTTGGGGACAGGGTTAATTTTTGATTGAATCGTATCTACTGTATTTGTATCCTGTAGTTAGTGTGTCTGTTTTAGGGTGTGCAGAGTGAGAGTAAGTGGTTCCTGAAATAACTTCCTTTGTGGAAGCGGCAGTAGTAATTTTGCGCAGGACTTGCTAAACAGCAAGTGTGTTTTAGCTTGTGCTACGACTCTCTAAACAAGCAGTTTGTGGTACTCTTAAGCAGACAACTTTGGTGTGTAAATGTACACTAGATGGCAGTTTTGTCATATCTTCCAAGTTCAAATAGCTCTGTAGGAGAACAGGAAAGGCCATCAGTGTTTAGTCTGCACTCACAGGGTCCCTGCATGACCAATGTGGACCCCATGGACTTCCTGGAACATGTGTTAGCAATTTAGCAGCAGACATTTATTTCTTTGTTTTACTGCTTGGCTCTTTGAGAAAGTGTTGGTACTCAGTTATGGGCTGTCTGGATCATGTCAGAGGCCATGGGGATCAAGTCCATGTGACAGGCCAGACTGAGGAAGGATGAAGGTGGAGGAGGTGAGGAAACTGACCCTTACTTCAACAGTAACAAGTCACTGCCTGTCTGTGGACTGGGGCCAAATGCCGGGGCGGTTTAGGTCTAATACAGCTGAATAAACAAAACACTTTGCCCATTTGGCTTTTTCATATTTCATCAACACTAGTTCAATCAAAGTCTTTTCTATTTCTTAAGAAGAGGTTCTTATTCTTCATCCTTTTTTTTTTTTTTTTTTCCTTCTCTCTCTCTCTCTCTCCCACCCCTCCCCTCCTGTATTTTAGCCCCATCCAGACGAGGTGACCTTGAAATCCTTGGCTACTGCATGCTGCAATGGTTATGTGGGAAGCTGCCCTGGGAACAGAACCTGAAGGACCCTGTGGCTGTCCAGTCTGCGAAAACAAAGTAAAAATAAAACAACACACACACGTACACATGTGCACACACATACTACCCTAGAACCCTGCAATGTCCTCATCAGTTAACAAAACAGCTCCGAGACAGGCAGCTTTACATCCCTTAGAATAGCACCTTACAAGAAGGCTAAAACCATTTTCCTTAATTGAGAGATGTTAGAAGCAGTTAAAAATACATACATGTCTACGTATGTACTGCTATAGAGATATGATACATTCAAATGCACAGAATACAGTCATTTACTCTGCTGCGTATTTTTTTAGTGCTCTTTTTTTAAAGAAAACATTTGTAAATTAGTGCAGACATTACTGCACATACAGAAAGTTGTTTCATGTTTCCATTAAACTTCATGGGTGCTTTGTAGAGACTATAGTGCAAACATCTCTTGAAAGTTTTTCCACATATGCATTCAATTTATCTAAGTTTCTATAGGATAGTATTTTTCAGATGCTTTTACGTAGGTTTTTAATGTTATATAAGCCTACTGCTGCTACAAACAAATACCAAAATACTAAAGAACTTTGACTGAAGTCTTTCCTGTATTCCAACATGACTCATTTAGAGCGTACTAAAGCAACAGCATATTAGTGTTTCCTTTCCCTGCTTTCACAGTTGGGACTTGAGAGAGTTAATTGCATGTGGTAGAGCGTAGTAGCCTGTAGAAGGCTATACGGAGGAGTGGTTCCCCATAACGGTAACATCACCATTGGAAAAGGCAGCAAACTTTTAACTAGGGCAAGTCACAACAGAGGTACACAATAGGGATAGCTGATCCACAGAAATCAATCTGCAAATTCAGTGTGGCATCAGCTCTCAACAGAGAAAAAGGTTAGCCTGCAGACTGTGGATAATACAGATTGCATCTGTAAATGTTGACATCGTATGTTATGTTTAATATTTCTCCTTTAGAAGTTCTGATCATTACACAACCCCCTGCAAGGTAACACTTACACAATTCAATGTTAAATCAATTTAATCAATCAAGCTGCTTCACTAATTCTTCCCTTGCAGTTAACCCTTAGATTGCTAGCATTTTCAGGATGCCAAGCAAACAGATGCTTAAAGGAAACGCATGGAAAATGATACAGATTCCATTTATCAGAAATATCCTATTAATCTAATGAATTGCATTCTTGGTATTAGGTAACTTGCCCAGGTTGTCCCCTCTTATTTATCTTAATTTTCAGTGCCTATACTGTTTTTGAAGGCCAGAAATAGACATGCAGATGTATGTGCGTATCCAGTCGCTTATATGTTAATTAGTACATTAGCAGCACAGTCGCATCGCTTCTGAGCATGCCAAGCCCTTTGCTGTGGGGCCTGTGTGATGGTGAGGAAGAAGGGGCTGGGCCCGGAAGGTGGGGTGCGGTTGAAAGGCAGGAGCCAGAGCAGGAGCTCAAACTTTGTTCTTCACTAGTTGTCTCATCCTCTCATCCCTTCACCACAAGTTCTTCATCTTTCCTCCCAGGGATGCTGGGGCGACGAGGCAACTGTGCCAAAGCTTTGGGCATTGGTGAGGGGATATTTAAGGACTGCTGGTATATTTGAGTTTAGAAGTGTTCATACCATGCCATAATTAGAGGAGAGGCTCCATTTGAATTAGAATGTAAGCTAGATTACAGGAAAATATTTGTTTAAACGTTTCCCCAAAATTGAGACCCCTATTTCTGATACTAAACAACAGATTACTGAATTGAAGGTTATTAATTTACGTACCCCAACTTTATGCATTTGAGAACACATCCTGTTACTGATTTGTGAACCTTTATGGCTCCTTTAAACAAATGAATAAAAAAATAAAAGGGATCCCTTAGCAGTTTTAATAGACCGAACTAACAGATTTCCCTTCCTCTGGGCAAGGGGGCTGGTGCAGCTGCAGGTTCCTGCAGGTGCCAGGAGATCACCCTGGTTCATGCCTGCACGAAGATGAGAGCTGGTCTTACCTCGTATGTTTTTAGGATATGGTTGATTGTGAGCTCCAGCGTCCTTCGCTATTTCTGTTTCTGGATAGATAGAAAGTACATCTGTGGCCCTGCCCTTCCGTTTATGAAGTGCATGGGGCTTAAGGTCGTTTGACCTCCGTCTCCCCTTTTGTCCCTGCCATGCCTGCTTGGAATTTTGACAGCCATCGCCCAGCTGCCCGTGAGCTACATGGCAGAAAGAACCTGATGCGAAATGACTAGTAGGCAGACCAGAAGTGCTTTTTAAATTCCAAAATACAAATATTAATCATAAAGCTGAAATCAGAACAGGCCATTTCAGCTCAAAGTGGTTTTTTTTTTCTTTCTAGAAAGCTTAAAACATTTGCGAAGAAAAATTTAACGTTAAAGTGCAGTCTTAGCTGTAAGCCTGTTCTTGCCGACATCGGCAGTCTACAAAGAGTTAAAAATATAGCTGGTAAGAGGAGATTTTGTTTTAAAAGCAGTGCTGTGAATCATTAGCTATCCCGGAGGTCCACTCCCTTTGGAATTGAGACTTGCTGTCTTCCTAAATCCCAAATGAAGAATCACCTGCTCCAAAACCACATTAAATTGTTGCACTCTCATGTTGTTTCAGACTTATGGATGAGCTCCCAGATTCAGTGATGGAATGGGGTTCTTCTGGAAGCAGCTGTAGTAAGTACGCTTGTCCTATGTACCGTTATAGCTCTTTAGGCACTTGCAAAAAAATGCTTCAACGTCTCAGTCTATTTGGAGGAAGCAGTACAAAAGTAAAGGTGACACACATTTAACGAAGTCTTCAATTAAAATCTTAACTGCAATTGCTAAGTTTTGCAACCGAAGGTAGAGGGTTCACCAGGCCTGAGTCCATGCAGTATTCCTGGGCTCTGGTCTTAGGGCAAACTCTAGTGCGCAAGCAGAAGTTATCCTTGAATTGACCCCTTCAAATCAAGACTGTGTGAACCACGCTGATCCACAGCTGTCCGAGAGAAGAGTTCAGCCTGCAGTATCTGTGTTTAGCTGATAACACCATAGTTGTGTGATACTCACTGTTAGGTTATGTGTCACACGCAGTAATTCAGGGTGCAGTTTAACTGAACACATATTTCTGACTTCAGTGGAACTGGATCAGGCTCTTCATGTACAGGCTTATTATATTTTAAGCATTTTCAGCTGGAAAGCTTGTTTATTGCAAGGGGAGACAGTAAATTTCTGGATGCTGTGGAATGCTGGTCACTGCAATAAATGATGCTCGATGCTTACTGGTACAGAATACTTCATGCTTTTGTTGCAGGAACTCTTTTTTTCTGCTGCTTTCCTGCATTATCCCATAAACAAGGACCAAGTAGATGATACAGACGTTGAGGGCTGAATTTTCAACGCCGGTGTATGGTAGTGTGAAAGTCTTAATCAGTCTCCTCTGTGATGTATGCCGTAGAGTGACATAAGGGATCTTAGCCATATGTACTCCAAGGTTTTTAAGAAGCAGCGACTATCTTAGAAACAGAAGTAGCTGTTAGTATGGAAATAGTAAGCAACTGTCTGCAAAAGGCTTATTGCTTAGGATTCAGAGTTTGAAAAAGTAAATGAATGGAGAGTTTGTCTTCTCGTATGTTTCTTCCTTCACTGAAATACAAAAGTAACCCAGGGAAAAGACCAAACTTTCTTCAGAGGTCAGTAACTATCTTTGATTTATTCACTTATTTTCATAACATTTCTGTATTTGAATTATTGGACTGCATCGTATATTACATAAAATATATTCATGATGTGTACACACATTTAGTAGATCTTCTGGGATTTTACCAGATGCTAGTATCTGGTGTAGTACTCCAGTTTTAGGATATTCCTGAGTCTTCAACTGAAAGAAAAGTTTGATCCCCCCCATATGTTTTTCCTAATAGCGTTATTTCTGCCCATTCAGTGGTTTCCCTGTTTCTAGAACCCCTCAATAATAATAGCAAAGTAATGCTGCTGGTAGACTGTTTTAGGAATGTAATCTCAAACCCAATATCTGTCCAAGTATTAGAAGTAAAAAAAAATAAAAAATTGCTTTTTTCAAAGCATCCGAAGTATAATATCTATGCAGATTAAAATGGTGTTGTTGAGAGTAGTTAATATTTAAAGGGGTATTATGAACTACCAAATATAAAATACTTCTATTTTACACAGAACTATCAATATTTGTCAATAAAGCATTCTGATTAATTTTTATACTTAGCTTTCAGTACTATAGGAATTAGTGCATGTGCATAACAAGACATGGCACTTCAGGCTTAGCTTGTGTATCCAAATCTACCTTTTCCTTTTCTCATCTCAAAAAGACAAGATATTGTCAGTTCTGTTTTTTGAGCGTGTCTTCAGCTGAAATTGTGTCATCTTGTTTGGCAATGTGGGATTGGCATCCATTTTGGAATTCAATTCTTTCTGAAGTTCCAGGTCTGCATCAAGTGACATTTACATTAAAATCTGCTCTACAGGTGAAATATCCAAGTTTTTGGAACGTGTTTATGGCTTAGCTTATGATGAGAAGCCAAAGTATCAAGTGCTCAAGAAAATCCTGCTGGATGGACTCAAGTCAAGTGGGACTGAATGTGATGGCCCTCTGGAATTTTATGCAGCAGCACGGACACGAAATTGCTCTGCTGCTGAATTGTCAAAAGTAAGTAAGGTGGCTCTGGGATTATTTCTGACGTCTCCTGCTTGATCGTTGCCTTTTCTTTTGTAGAAGAGGAAATAGTTTAAGATCTCAAAATGAGACTGACACAGCAGTTCTTTTGCCTTAAATACACCATGTTTGTTAATTCCTGTTTCCCCTGGCTTTGCTAAAAAGTGGGATGTCAACCCTTAAGGAGGAAGAACTGTCATGAGTCCTTTTGACCTACAGCCTCTCACTTCAAAGCGGTAGGTCTGTGGAGAATGATTTACTTCCAGGATAATGGGGGAGTCAAGGACTGTGTTCACTAACATCTTGAAGACAAGCCTGAATGCCAGGTTTTTCCTTCGTTCCAGATTAAAAGCAAAGTTGCCCTTATTAGTGAAAGCATTTAATTCATTTTCTCATTTTCAAACTGTTCTTTGTCATTTGCCTTTATCCTCCTGCAGCCGCTAATGTGGAGGAGGTATTATTCTGGGATTTAACTTCGTTATAGGTGTGCCGTGCTATGTGATGCACTAACGCGGAATTTTAAAACTGACAGCTATCGTGTTATGTTTTCCTTTTGTACTTTTAAGTCTGAAACTGTACTGTTAATAGAGCCGTGTTTGAATAAGTGGAGATTGAGGTAATTAGTAGTCTTACTGGACTTGCTGTGAAATGTCAGTCCCGTCATCCCTCTGCCTCGAAACTCCCCGTATGCAAAAGCCCTGTTTCCGTCTCTGATGCCTGTGCAATAAGGCAGGGTCAGGGTACCATTCATTTTTAATATTTCTGGTGAACTTTGGACCATCGCAAGTGTACGTGAGCCAAGAATGCAGGATGCAAACTAATGTGACTGATAGGCTGCTAGATGAATGGTGATTCAAGTATCAGTGCACAGATGGTTCTGATTTGCTGAGTTTTGTAGCTGCTGCAACTGAAGACATAAAATATCCTTCTAGTCATAAATTAGCTCTTTGGAAGCAAAACCTTGGCACCAGAGCTTTACAACCTTCAATTAGTAGGGAAAGAAGTATTTGAATGACTGTGGTATTGACATCTGTAGGCCTGCATAGTAATCATTCCTAATAGAAGAGAATATCTGTTTGAGGGGGTTTTGCATGGCTAATTAACCACCAGTGAGAATATGTAATTTTTTCATGATCTCCTGATTGTCACCTTTCTCTCATGATACAATTACATTTTATTGTAGCAAGTGCCTCGCAAACCAATTGTCAGCACTATTTACGTATTACGGAAGGCAGAACAAAAGTTCATGTTTAATAAAAAGGCACTGGGTTTTGATCTTGGTAATTACAGATACTTATTTTAGCAATTTTATTGACTTTTCTGGTTTTATCTTTTTTTTTTTTTTCTTTTAATCAAACCAAAGGCTGTTTCAGTGACAGTATTGCTCTTGCTATGATGGTGACCACTTTGTCCTCACTAATTTGAGAAGCTTTTTTTAAAGTTTGTACTGTTTTCTGAACTGAACTGAACTATCAGGTGGCTGTTAACTGATCTCCAGCTGATCCTGTTGGATGCCTGGTTCGCAAGAGTCTTTGATCTCTTCGAGTCAGCTACTGAATAGTAAATCTATTTTCTTCTTATAGCCTGGCCTAAGACTTGACAGTAAGCTGGCAGAAAAGATGATCCTGACCTTGCAGGCTGTCAAAGCAGCTGCAGTACTTGCTGTTTGCAAGTGCACAACCCCACTGAAAACGCCATGGCTGAGGAGTGCCAGGTATCGCCGCTCTTGTGCTGTAGGACGGAGCAGGACTGGTTTTGATGGCCAAGAACAAGATCAGAGAGTTTGCCTGCGTATCACTAAATCTTGGCAACTGGCATCGCTTTTTCAGAGCAGCTTTTAACGTTGAGTGGTGTGCTGCTTGGAATCGTGAGAATGCTAGCACTGCTCCAACAGTCACCTGGTTTTGACTTGAGTCATTTCTTCAGCCAGTTCTGCCACTTACATGAGCGAGTTCCCTGTAACATTCACTGCAAAACAGCTGCAGAAAGGAAATTTCTAGGGTTATTCAAAGGACTTAAGGAGTACTTAAGTACTAATAGAGAGAGCAGGTAACTGAACTTTCTCTAAATTTATTGCTATTTTCAGAAAATCCGATGTTTCAGTCTGTGGTTCTTGGCTGTGGAGGAGATTCAAGGCCTGGTGCACTTTGGTGCTACAGTCCTGACAAAGCGTTGGATGACAGGCAGGCACTTCCCACTGCATCTCTTCACGGCACTGCCCATCGTTAGCCTAGGTCTCTCTCTTTTCATCTCAGCCCTCTGCATTCCCTTTCCACCTCTCCTTTTATTCACCAAACGCTTCTCCCATTAAAGAGGCAACCTAAGAATAGTGGGAGCCACTACAAACAATCCAGTCTTCTCACTTCTTGCTTGTGAGCAGCACCTGACTCCAGATGACCTGTCTGATCCCACCTGTACCAGCTTGGTACACAGGAAAGAAGTGATTTTGGGTCAGTTCCCTTCTGAAGACCAGTAAACACCCGTCAGTACCAATAAGGGGATCCTGTAGCACAAGCTCCTTGAAGATAACGTGAGGAGGAATTGCTACGGAACGTGAATTGTAAGATGTAGCTCCCTCATTAGTACACAAATCTAATCTTGAAATGACGTAAGACGCGTAACAGGCTACATCCTGGTTCTTTGTTTCAGTTGCACACCAAACATAGCTGATGATAAAATATTAATTGCGTTAATTCTCAAATTTGTTTGCCACAGTTTTTGGCACTGGGTAAGTATTTTCCGCTTTTTCAGCCACAGTGCAAGTGCTAGTGTTAGGGCCAAATGGAGCGGGGTAAGGCCAGCTGACTACTTGCTGGATTTTGTAGATTTCATGTGAAAAAATAATTACTTCAATACCAACCTGTCATTTTTATTAGTATGGAATATGGTAATTTTTAGGCATAAAATAAATATTTTTACAGGTGCTGGAAGTCCTGTTTTGAAAGTGGTGTGGTCATTTAAGGTGAAGCCAGCAGAGTAAGCCGCCACCAGGGTTAGCCCCACCTCTGCAGCTCCATTGCTCGGGGCTAGCTGCAGCGTTTTGTCCTGGGGCAGGAGGTTTGAAACCAGCTTGAGCTGTTGTTCAGAACAGATACACCTTTTCATTTCTAAACATTAATAATTTTCACAGAGCACAACTACGGATTATAGTCTTAAAAGGTGTTTTGGCTTAAACAATATATAAAGTGCCTACTGGCACTTCCAATGGTATTTAGGCTGTGCAGCTTCTGTCTCCTGTATGTATGTAATTTACAGTATAAAAAAGCAGCCCATTATTTCTTTCTTCGCTGCTCTGTTCAGATACAGCTGCTGCCTAGAGGAGCATATGCAAACATTACAGTTAGAGAGTTATTAGTGTGCCAGAAGTACCAAAGGCGTGTGGCATACAGCCTGTGTTTTGGCTACGTTTGCCTTGCCGGTGACAAAAGCCAAAAGCAGACATCCTTTCAGACTTGGTGCTTAGAGCGGCACTGGCAAAAACTTGCACTGACTCCTGCAACTCTTCACCGTGTATTCCCCGTTTACATTGTAGAAGACTGTGAAAGACTATAAGCCTTAACTCGTACATTAGATTACCCGAGTCAGCAGACTTCGTAATTATCTTATTTTAGAGTTTTGCATTTGACTCAATCCAGTGATAAGAAATGCATTCAGCTCTGCTCGTTAATGAAACTAACAGTGACTTAATGGCATCGTTCCCAATAAAGGTTATTAGTGAATGTTTGGAAATGTATAACTGAAGTTTATTTTATAGCATACTTCCCAAATACGGCATAGCTCTAACTTTGTACTGTTTGCAGAAGACATTTATTGACAATTACAATGCTGAAAACAATTCTTTTGAGAAAGATAAAAGCTTATTCTCATTCTATGTTCTTGGTACTGAAGATGGAACATTGTTCTTTTAGAAATACTTTTTTTTTCACTGTACAAAATTGTTCACTGTACGTCCCCAGGTTAGCTTACCAAAGCCTGTGCCGAAACCAGTTCAGCAGAAGCAAAAAAAGCTGGAAGGTGAAGACTCCATCTGTCAAAACAAAGCCTGTACTGGGGTAAGAGGCAAACAGCTCCAGGATGAAGAGAAGGCAAGACAATTAAAGAGGATACTTCACCAAACGGAGCCTCAGCAGGTGAGGATTCGGGCACTGCAGTAACACACGGCATCTCCTGGGAGCGTGTCTGCACTGGTAGCTCAGTGTCCACCTTTGGCGGGGGAGAGGGGGGAGGCAAGGAAGAAAAGTGCTTGAAAAAAATCCAAGTGTGATGTCACAAACTCCAGAAGTTGGCGTATGATTTACTGGCTCGTATTTTCCAAATGTAAATTCGGAGTTTCTTGTAGGCCCAGGGAATAAGCGCAAACGGGGCACTACCCTTACCCGTCTCAAACCTGACAGGTCCAAGTATTGGAATGGGAGGTGGTAATTGTGAAGGTTACTGAATGCTTTTCAGCGTACAGAATTACTGTCTGTACATCAACAGGTTCCCTCAGCGAAGCCTGCACCAAAACCAGCGCAACAGGAGCAAAACAAGGTGAAAGAGGAAGACTCTAACTGCCTAAGCAGGGCCCAAGCTCGCGTAACGCACCGGCAGCTCCAGGCTGAAGAGCAGCCGAATAAATTCTACACTACCATTCGGGAGCCTGGCCAGGACCACCCCTCGCAGGTGAGCTTTTGGGTGTTACCTCAGAACAGTCATAGCACCCTGAGAAAGAGAGAGCAGCCTTTCTGAAAATAGAAATTAAAAAAAAACCACAACACAACAAACAAAACGAAACCCACACCACCAGAGACAAAGCCTAAACTAAATGTATGCCAATGAGATGCTTGCCACAAACACTGAAACTTTGCGTAGAGTTGCTTGGTCAAAATACCGGCAAACTAATGCTCCGTTTTTTCCTATAGTTGGTAGTAAAGCACCGCACTTCGGAGTGCTGCACCAGCGTGCAGGTCAAAGTGTTGGGAAACAAGTCTCCCTTCGTGGACCCTCTCGTTTTCTTGGTAGAAACTTCAGTAGTTTCCTTTTCTGCATAGCGGAAAACTTCCTAACACTCTTTAATTAAATCCTTAAATTCTGACTTTTTAATCTGAGGATTTCAGTTGTAAACTAACTCGCCCCAAATAATATTGGTAATTTAGTGCATAAAAGGGTTGAATGAACGTATTCAGTCTTACTCTTCAACTGTATATGAAAAAACTGATGAAAAAAATTAATCAAGGTTTTAGTAAAAATAATGCAGAACTAAGTATATCTTAGTAATCACACTGTGCTCCTTTACCATGGAATTTAAGCATATTTTAAGAGAGATTGTAGCCAGGTTTTCTTTCATGTAGAAAACCAACTTGTTAAATGAGGACAATTTCTCATAAGCACAAAAATGCAACTTTAAAGGTAGCTTTGTTATTAATCCAAAACGCTGTGCGTCAGGCAGCCTGCTGCGCACGCGAAGAGCAGAGCTGTGCCCCAGGGCGTCAGGCAGCCAAGGGCTGAGCCCCACACTCTGGAGTCCTGACGCAGCAGTGGCTCGGAGTAACAAACGCCGCTTTGTAACGTGGGGGTACTCGGGTGCGACTGCCTAGCCCTCACCTGCCAGATTGAAAAGATAGCAGCGAGAAGGTAGCAAAGCTCCTCCCTCCTGCATATGGTGTGTAAAAGCTACTGTAATCCTAAAAAAGAAGTAGAAAAGGGAAAGAGCGCCACAATATGACATGGGGAAAAAAGAGCCGGTGTAACTTCCCGTGTTTACTTGAACAGTGAGCACGTTCCGATTCTAGATCTTTACACTGGAGAGTAACTGGGGCATTTGTGTTTCCCGCCTTTTTGCAGGAAGAAGGAAGAGTACATTTCTACAGAAAAGGGCCCAGTCACTGGTCTAGTACTTAGATTATATTTGTGTTTTGATTTAGTCTTTAGAAAGGAAAAGCTGATACTCCACTATGATTGATAGTGCTGCATCTATGTATAATAGTTCTCACGTGAAAGAGGAATAAAACAGGAAGACGGGAAACTTTATTAGAGAAGTACAATTTAGGTTATCAATTTTTACCAAAACGATACTGCTAAGGTTGAAATTCAGTGGGATGTATTGCTTACAAATAACACATTGTGAAGGAGATCATGGAAAGGAAACCAAAGGTGGAAACTTTTCTAAGGGACAGTGGAAAATAGGGTCATCTCGGATACACGAGACACAGAATCGTAGTGTTTGGGGATTCTTTTCAGAGGTGGAGATCAAAAAGGTCAGCTAAGACATTGTTCCGGAGACCTAAAAACCCCCAGCCACCACCCTGTCCAACTGGAAGAGAAAGCACACTACGGGCATATTTGTGCGAGCTGGGATACAGCAGCAGAGCTTTTGTTTCACTAAGAAATGTAAAAACATTTATTACACAAATTAAAACGGCAAATCAAACTTCAGAGTAACGTCTAGGGTTTCCAAGCTGAAACTTTATTAGCAGGAATGCTGTAAAGACAATACAGTAACATTTTTTGGACACAAGTTTAAGATACAGAAGAACTTCAGCTGTTGACTTCAGTAATTGATAAATACAGAGTGTGTCTCTCTAGACGGTGTTTAATCACACCTAGTGCAGCACACTACATAGCCGAGATACAACCTGCAATTTCCTGCAAATTCCAGAGTTAAGACTTTGTAATTGTATTGCTTTCTCTAGGATGACTTAGAGACCTAGATGGCATCTTTGGCATCTTTGTTTTTCCAATTCACACTCGTTTATTCAATATTATTATTCCTTTTTTTTTTCCTGCAGAAAGACACTGCAAGAGAATTACCAGCATTTGACCCCCAAGCAATATTCTCACAACCCAAAAAGAAACACGATCAACTCTTAACTCCCGATCATCCCGCATGGTTGGAAGGAAGCGGTTCTGCCATCACTGCTCCTTCTCCATCTCTTGTATTTCGGCTTGCATTTGCTGACGAGACGTACCACTACAGCGTAGCCATACTCGTACTTCTGCTACTAATCGTACTTTCCTTGTTTTTTCTTTGATGTTCCTCTTCCGATGTCTTCAGTGTAAGCGCAGCGCTGTCCCCATCGCCCAGTTTTTTCTCAGAGTTTCTTCACTGAAGATTTCAGTGTCAGGGGCTTGAAAAAGATTTTTTAAAATAGCTATTGACAGTGTTATCTCTTAAAGGCAAGTTCTCTTAAACTTTCCACATCTGCACGTCATCGTTACATATGCACTAGACTATTTGTACAAGGCTGCTTTGTCTTACCAGTGTTAGGAGTCTTGGGGGTTTGTTGTTGTGGTTTTGTTTAGGTTTTTTGGGGGTTTTTTTTGGAAACTGGATCTTTGCAACAGCAACATTAAAAAGGTATTATGAAGTACAGGGGGGCATGGTATTTAATTACTCTGACGCTCAGATGGCGATAACTGCTGTGTCTTTGCGCTGTTTCAAAAAACCTTTACTAAAATACCGATGGACTAAACACAGGGGAAGTTGAAGTCTTCCTCTCTTCATTCCAATGTGTAAAGGGAAGATAGTAGCCTGTTACAGTTTTTGCCGTTATTTAATCTACCACACGCTATTTAGTTCAACCACTCGCTTTCGTTAGATTCCCTTACCTTATTACAGTACGGACATTCACCAAAGATGACATTAAAACTCTGTCTGCTAGAAGGAAGACCTTGTAGCCACTGCAACACAAGGAAGTGGATTAAAATTCACATTTGTTTCTTATCAAATTTAAGAACGATCTCGTTAGCAGGGTTTTTCCAAACAGAGTTCATTTGATCGAGACCTGACACGGTGCGTGTCGAGTCAGAGTCTGTATCACCCAGTGAGGCAGGTTCCCTTCCCCAGGGCCTTCTGTAGGAATCGTGGGTGGGAAGACAAGAGGAAGCACTGAAAGTTCAGTGTGCAACGCTTATTTTCTAGAATCTGCAAGTCGATGCAGAAGTCTGTCCCGTTAATTACTTTACCTCGTACAGGCAAGTCTGGTGAAAGGGCTGTCCGCAGCGGGGATCGTCGCACACGTGATCCGGAGTAGTGCCGTTGAGGCGATAGGCGTAGCAGATCCCACAGTCCTTAGCAAAATCCTGAGAACACAACACCTTTCACTTGGCGGCCAAGGGCAAGGGCGAAACAGGGCTGGTACCACAGGCAACGCCTTCAGCTGTTTGTCTTTGCTTTTGCAGCTTTTGTTACTTACAGTTACTAAATATTTTTGCCTTCACTATCTGTGTCTACACCATTAGGGTATGAAGAGCGAGAGTAGTTGCCAGATGTACAAGACTTTGCTAGGTTTTATTTTATCCTCTCACCGAATTACATCTAGTTTGATGAGCATTTTCATACTTTTGGGCCCCACTGTTTCTTTTTTATTAAACACGATGATTTGGCGTTACGTTTGGACGTCAGACACAACACCTCACAGTCAGACATTAACTTAAAAATTTTACAAGTGAAAGTGAAGCTAGTAATCCCGTGGTACGGCATTGTCAAAAATTAATTCCAACTTTGAAATGCACCGGTATTTGGACGGCCTCTTGTCCCCTCTAAGCAGCTCCACCTAATTAGAACTTAAGTCACCAACATCCATAACAGACTGTTTGGATTTTCCACATCTCATTAGCTACTCTGGAACTTCCTCTCTCCTTTTTAATAGTGCAGCCCGTTATTAATCGCCTTACTGCTATGAAGGCCACAGGAAGGTGTGCACCTCTAATCAAAGGTTAACAAGCTCTGACAATTGTTGCTTGAAGTTCAGACGTCCTTACGGCAATATATTAATCCAATTACCTCTCTCTGAAGTCTCTTATTTTTGCTGGCAGTTATGAAGTGACCATTTAAATTTTACTTATTGAGAAATAACAACTGATCATTAATAAAAAGCAACTTACACTTTTTTCTATCACAGCACGAGAAGGAAAATCTATTTCCAAGAGGTCTTTCAAGTTTTGTAATAAACTGATTTCTGGATCCCTGCAGGTGGGAGAGAGGGAGAGAAAAGTCAACACTAGGAATGGCAAACACCGTTTCACTTTCAAACCGACGTTAGGGAAGATGCTTACCATAAGTGCATGTTGTTGTTCAGCTTCATTCTCAAAGGGTTAACCGCTGCAAAACACGTACATAAACCATTATGTCATCTTGAGGATCCTCTTCACTCCTCCCCCCCAGGCTGACCTCGGATTTCAGCACTGAAGGGGGAAGGCATGGGTTGGTTTTTTTAAATTATTTCAGGAACCCAAGTCAATGACTGCTCTTAGGTTTTTGTTTTGGAAATTCTTTACACTAGTGCTTGAAATATCAGACTGTTGAAGATACGATCCTGTTTACCTTAACTAGTTGGTAAAAAGCTCTGGGACGCAGAGTAGATCTAAAGGATTTCCAAACACTATTAGGACATATGTAATTCTTTTTTTTAAAGGAAGTATATTAAAATACAAGCACGACTGGCTGATCATCTGTAGGACACAGGGTTCCCTCTAAACTGTGCTAGGAAGGCACTAGAAAAAAGCGTGGCGCTCGGAGCAAACCAGCACGCTGTGGCTTTAGGCTGGTAAAAACCCCGGCATCTCCTGTGCGCAACAGCCCTACGCGCACGGGCAGCCGAATTCCCAGCCCTGCTTAGGTACAGTTTCCCCCGGGAGCTGACGCTGGTATCGTATCTGCTCCCTGAGATCCGATTCTAGAAGAGAAACAAACAGTGTTTGTGCGCTGCCTTACCGTGATCTGCTCCGAGGAAATAACACTCGGGGAGCATGTTTGGATGCCGCGGGTCTACCTCTATGTTCACAGAGACGTTGGTCCCTACAACGAAAAAGCAAATAACTCATAGGGGAAGTTTCCCTTTGCAGTCAAGTATTTGGAAAAGGAAACATTAACCGGCTTTTAAAAGCAGTTTTAAATTGGTTAATTCAGGGTGGTTTTCGTTACAACAAATACTAAACAAGTTGGTGGGTATCCAAATTAATTCTACAAAATATCAGCACATATTAAATACTTAAATTTCAATGGACTGTAATTAAAAATGACAACTGATTAAAACATCCCGCCAATCTTGCATTTCTTATAAACCCCTCTTAACCTTAAGACTTAAACTTATTTCTGAATAATCAAACTGAAGCTAGATGACATAATCCATTTGAAATCTGAGTGAAATTTTAAAGGGAGCAGAGTAATGGTTATTAATTCCTCGTCATCTTCTACAGTCAAAAATAGAAGCATCAAGACAATATTACGCAGTAAAAGTCAGTCCTCTCCACAGCATGCCCCTGGACTGACCGAACAACGGCACAGGCATCTTTCGGAAACAGCAGTTCTTTTAGAAGATACCCCGTCATCCTCATAAGGTTACTACTCGTAAGGGGTAAGCAGCTCAAAAATCTCCTGCATCCAGCTTAAAAACCTCACCGCAAATTAAAGTAAATAAATAAAATAAATAAAAACAGGTGAAATCCAGTGGTTTTTGTAAATAAGAAGTATGTTAGCCTTGCCCTCCTTGAAGAAACTGGGAGGAATGAAATCCACACACACGTTGTTGTCCGACTCAGGCCATTTTCGCGGGTTGCTGGACTTTTTCTGTCCCTCCCGTGCACCCCGCTATCTCCTTCCCGCTGCAGGTTTCGGGGACAGCTGAGGTCCACTTTGGTCCACTGTACGCTCTCCAGATTTCTACAGTGTGCAACTGACAGGGGGTTTCAGCTAAAAATCGGAACTCTTCTTTCAAAGGTAACGTTTCCCCCTGTATCTGCCCGTGGCAAGTTTCTCTTTGCAATTACAAGACTCCTTCTCCTATATATATTAAGACCTTAAAATGCCAGACATCAGCATATGAATTACGGTACTTTTTCAGAGGGTGAACACTGTAAGCCTCTCACTTCCTCTCTTCTCTTCTTTCTTTGTCCTTTCCACCTTCCTGTTTTAAGCCCCTTTTTTCCCTTTTGGCTGCACTCTAATATTCCTTTCATTCTTCCCGGACAGGATCAATCTAAAGTAATAGTCTGTTAAAAAAAAATGGAATTTGTGAATGAGATCAGGGCTTCACCTAAGCTGATTCTTCACAAATACGGATTTTTCTAGAGTTATCGTGCAAGTCCTCAGTTTTGACAGTTACATGTTCATAATTTACAAATACACACTATTTTCCTGCAGAAACTTTCATTTTATGTAACACCATAAAGTGTAATTAGCTTCCTACACAGGTTCGGTATACTCCGGAAGGTTATTTTTTTTAATACGCAGAGTAAGAGAGTGGCGTCTTGCTGGTTATAGGCGCTACTTTTCATTGTCCCACCTCAAACAAGCGCCCTCTAATTAGATAAGCAAAGGGAAAGAGCACCCCAGTTTTACTTCTCAAACCCACTGTATTCCTTCAAGTCTTCCCTACCTATCGCAATTCTTCTTGTTGTAGCCGCCCGTGCGGGGTTTTCTGGCTCAAGCACCCACGTCTGCCCATCGATTTCATCCATGGCATCCCAGAATTCTTTCAGCGATTCTAACGCCGCCAGGAACTGATTATAAATGTCTATTAAGGAGTTCTAAGAAAAGAAGAAATTTAAACAAGTTTTGTATAGTTTCCACCTACAGCCACATAGAATATTTAAAAACAAACTGGAATTAATTTAAGAAATGTTAAAATCTAGTAGCGTTAAACGTTAAACTTCACATTTCTTTGCTGAAGCAAGCCAAAGGAAGACTAGCTGTATCCCGAGCGCGACGTACATTCTCTGGTCCTGGTAGTTGCAACGTGGTGTGATATACATACATCATGCCTGGATTCGATACTGGTTTATTACTCTTTTTCACAAAACTTCTCTGAAAGCCGGTGACAACTATTAATTTGCATTCTAACTTGTAACAAACCACCGTAAAATTAAAGTAAAAATCATCATTATCTACTATTAAACTTCTGACATTCTGAGATTTCGTCTCTACTTCAGCTGAGCAACACGGCCGTGGTACCAAATAGAAATACACCAAAATACCCACATAACTAAAGTAGCGTATTTATTTTTTAAAGGCTCTAAGAAATGTAGCCTAGCGATGTCATAATTATCTCAAAATTAAGCAGTATAAAAACAGGTACTTAACATTAGATTTCAAGCCATGTAAATACGGTAAGAGAAGGAGAAACCGTCTAATAATCAGAGGATTACACTCAAGGGATTTCAATATTTGAGAGTGGATTAGACGGAATCAGAAAAATCTTTCATTATACAGGACAATACAGAGAGCAGCAATGCGAAAGATGTTTTTTTAAACTCATCGGGGAGCACAAAAGAAGTAGCTGTTTCTCCGGGGAAAGACTTCTTTGAGTAGAGCAAGCGCTCAGCAGGCAAGTTAACAGCTTTCCAGAGGGCACCAAACGCCAAGATGAATTTAGGGAAGGGAAAGGAGGTGAAGAACGCAAGAGGGGAAAGGGGCGAGGTCCGTTTGGAGCAGTGCCCACGCGGGGTCCGCGCCTGAGCTCAGACGGAATCCGTGGGGGGAGCGGGAAGCGCGATGAGGAGGCGAGTGGGAGAGGGAGAGCCGCGAGAAGGTGGCTTGGTGGGAGACGAAGCTGCCACAGCACAAAAGGGAGGGTGGCCAGAAACTGGCCAGAGGCGGCCCCGCAGGGCGAGCGAGGCGGGGTGGTGTGTGGAGACAGACTCTTCCCAGAGAACGCCTTGCCTCAAATTGTCTGCCAGCAGGAAACTCCAGAGTAGAAAAGAAGAAATGGCTTGGGAGCACCGAAGGGTACTTTGAAATCGCTTACAGAGAACAAGAACACAACCGAACCGTTCAAGGTGCGAGGACAAGCAGGAAGGACAGGAGAGACCGGCGAGACTTCTGCAGCTGGCGTAAAGGACGTTTTAAAAAACCAGAAAGATGTCCCCGGGCCAAAACCCATCTGAAATCTGGCCCTTGGTACAAGTTCTTGGGGTCAAAAAGAAAAAGCAAACTAAATGTTTGGTTCGTAGAGAGGTATTTTTCTATAAACACCTCTATTCTTTCTTTTTTTTTTTTAATTTAACTATAAAACATGGAACGGTTTCCTTTAATCTTTAGTAATTATGTTCTTCCTTGCTCACCTGGTCAAAAAGAAGCAAATTATATGAACATTCTCAGATGAAGAAAGGTATTTATATGTAACAAGTTTATCTATTTTACGCACACATATTTTAGAAAGAAACAGCGTCGCTTAGAAATAAAATGCTACATTTTTTCCTGCTGTTATTAAATTATATTAAAGTAGGAAAGCACTTAAGCAGAAAAGTGTGAATACTGCCAATCTCCAAATGTAACGCTTATTATCTTTAAAAGCATTTTGTTACTTTTATAATACCTGAAGTGATATAATAGTGTCAGTCACTTAACCACATCTTAGAGTATAATATCTTCATCTTAAGTACTATTATTTCCAGTATTTTAATAATTTTCACACAGTCCTGAAATGTGATCTTTTGTGCTCTGATGACACTTAAATTAATAGCATAATTTTCTGGTACTTGCAACAGTTGCTTTCCATTTTGATTTTTTACATTTTTCTATATCACACACAGATAAATCCTCTAATAATCATTTTTATCTTTATCTTCCGGGAATTCAAAGGGTTTCACTAGAAAAAAGAAACATCAAGGGATTATAACCCACAGATAAGTTTTAAAATCCAATTAATTTTAATACTAATTGTAATTTTTCAATGATGTTCCTTAAAAAGGTAGTTAAATCTTTTTTTTTAACGCGCTGTTCGTTTGATCTTATTTGCATGCTTCATTGATGTTGCCAGCTGTCTCCTGCTCTATACATAAACGCATCTATAGCTGTTTAACTACATCACACGCTTGTCACGCAAGCCGTGAAAACTATAGTATTCCTTTTTATTTGATTAACCAACTAATTTTTGGTCATTGCCCGATACGCTTTTAGAGTGCGATCATGCGCTTGTTTGTCTACACTACACCGAGATAGTTGTTAATAACGTCAAACAGCGCAAACTCTTTGTTTCTTGGGAACCTTTGTACGAACGCATTACAATTTGCATGAACTATGGCAAATATTCTTTGGAAAATAAGCCACTCATAATTCAGGGTAGCATCACTCGCAAAGCCAAACTCGTTACTCCATCCAACATCTGGACGCACCCGTTGCCGAGAGGAACATACCGTCTCTTCTACCAAGAACAAGTCCCTGGAGTTTAACACTTTTGTTTCCATTTCTGCGCTCTCATCTCCATCTCATCACCGGCAGCTCCCCCTGCCAATTCCTTCCTTCTTTTTTTATTTTACTCCAATTCAAACACTTTCCCCAGCTTACCCCTACTGCCCATACGCCGTTTCCTTCAATCAAAGGAATGAGGAGGAACTGAAAAGAGAGTCACTCTGCTCTTGGGGCTTATTTCTAGAGCCACGGAAAGTCTCGAGTCTGTGCCTACCAGAAAAATCCACGAAGCCTTCCAGCAAGTTTCCAGAAATGCTATAGGTATATATTTCAAACACCCACTGCAAATCCTGGATAAACTAAACATTAATTAAATGATAGTAAGAATGTTCTAATTCAGGTAAATACAGCACATTTTATTAAAATTTATTTTTTAAAAAAGATTAAAATATGATCTTTTTTCTGAGATTTTTTTGCTAAAATTCTTCCTAGCACAGAATTTTCTTATCCAGAATTAAAACAACTGCGAAGTCTCCTAATGGAAAAGGTAAATAGCCTAAACTATAGATGTTGTTACTCGCTGGCCCTGTAGGAATTCACAGACAGGACACAATTTAATAAAGTCAACAGTTGTTGGATGGAAAAGGGATCAGCTGCCATCACCGAAATAATTTTTGATTCTTTAGATCTGTTTGGAAACAGTTTATTTCTCACAAACGATAGTTTAACAATTTCCCCCCTCCTTGGCAGAAAGCAAACTGAGACCCAACGCTGAAATCTTTCTGAAGTGCCTTGTCAGCCATCTCTGGGGCTTGTATTTATAGACGCATATAAAGCTGGTGTCTGTGAAGCTCCTTTGCTAAGAAAAAGCACAAGTATGATGCCTTTTACTGTGTTTTCATCAAAATAACTGAAGAATAATTTCATTCATAGCTGTACCTTCTGAATCTCGTATTACCGTTTCATCGCTGGCTGGCTGCATGACCTCATTAGTCATTAATTTCCACTCTCCCGACCTTCATGTCGCCGACCAGGTGGGCAGTGGGCAGTCTAGGAACGACACCCTGACGTGAGGGCAGCAGAATATAGATGCACCGAAACCGCAGAAGCCTGCTTACGGCGTCTGCTGAGATGTGGCGACAGCGCGTTTATCGGGTTATTCAGACAAAGAATATAACGGGAGTAAGTCGATGTTCTTGCACTTGTCATTGAGAAGCACTCTGCATTTATTTGGCACTTGTAACAGTGGCAGCAGCAGCATTGCCCTTGGTGCTGATTTCTTACTACTCTAAAATGTCTCCTCTGCGCCAGAATACACTGGCTGTTGCTGCTCATGCTGTGAGACACCTGCACTGGCTACTAGGCTTGTCATGACGCACAAAACCCTACCATCTTCAGCTTGACATTGTGCAAGTTATAATTATTCATCCAAATGAATATGTCAGAGCAGCAGCAGCAGACCTCTCATCAGAGCAAAAGAAAAATACATCAAAACATTATCAACCCAGCAGGAAGACAGGGACCATAAGGAAAATTACCCATTTTTAATATGGATGCCATAAAGCCATGTCTATTATTATACGGAGATTAAAAAAAAAAAAAAAAAAAGAAAAAAAAGAAAGAGGAAAAAAACCCAGCCACCCAACAACCCCTCAAGTTTAAAGTCCACGAGCGCTGAAAAGAACCTGAAACAGGCAACATCACACACACGGGGGTGGAAAAAAATAAATTACCTGAAAGCTATTTATATTTTCTTTCTTAGGATTTTATATTCTAATAGCGCAATTGCATAATTTTAGTGAAGCTTTGTCAGTTTTTACATTAAAGATGACCAACAAATATTAAAATTAAGACCTATCAGTATCAAAACTTCACGTTATTTTGCTAGAAAATAGGCATAGCGTGTTCTTTGTCCCTTTTAGGAACCAAAATTTTTAACCGCTTCAGGACCTGCCGAATTCTGCTCCCAATGCTGTTTCAGCATCCGCTAAGCTTAACCCTTATTTTGAGAATAAATACCATTTACACAATTACTACACGCAGTTTTTTCCAGAAGCGTTAGGTTCATGCCAGCCGCGCAGATAAGGTCAATTTTCAAAACCGGCTGTACAATAAAGCATTTCCAGCAGCACAAGGCCCGGGTCACTGGTACTTGGTCCAGTATCACAGCAGGCCGTCTGCAGCTGGAATCAGTAGCTCACGATTTCAAAACAGAGTCTTCAGTTCTGTACAAACACCTATTGTTCTTGCTTTCAAATAGTCCATAGGTCATTCGAACTGGACAATTATTTTAAGATCTCAAGCATTAGAATGTCATATTTTTAACATTAGATTTTTGCTTGCTTGTGGTGTCAACATTAATACATTCACTCCCACCTTTAACTCGTCAAAGGTGGCTACTTCATATCATGTTTTTCAAGAACATTTTATTAAAACAGAAGTCCAGCCAGTAGCTTTAAAACGACTACCAGTAAACACAGAGAAGCAATGACTGCCAAGGATATTTGAAATGTTGTTAATTTGAGGCAATGTACATTGCCAGGCTGTAAAATTAATAAAATACTATTAAAAGTCTGTATAAAGTTCGAGGTTAGAAACAGTACTTGAAATCCTGCCTGTAGTATATGGAATCCAGTATAATTTAATGGAAAAATAATATCATCTGTTTAAATTGTTCCAAACCATACCGGTGAATCAAAACCTAAAAATACAGACGACGCTAAATGTCTCTTTCATTTGCAATGGCCCATTCTTGCAGGTATTCCCTCAAGCACTCACATTGGAGGATCTGAGGTGACACACGAAACCGACAGCTTTGCAGGCAAAATTATATGCCCGTCTCAAAATCATTCTGGTGCGACCTTTCAGCCATGGTCCCTATGTAAATTCAGTACCCTAAGACAGGCTTTATTGATGGGTAGAAATCCTCGCGAGAGTTAAAATTATGAAATGCCATAATTTATGTAGAATCTATTTGCCCTGAATTAAATGAAATTAAACATCAACTATTTTCTAGAGATAACTCAAATTAACTTACATCTAAGTGGTCACATTTAAATCCATTTAATCAAGTACACACGCTCTATTAAGGAAAAAAGATACATGACATAATGCAAGAGAGACTAGAAAAAGACAACGGCTCTTGGTTCTTTATGTTACCAGTATCAGTTAAATTATGAAATCAGATTTCTCTTAAGCATTTTCCTGTTGTTCTTTTGATCGTAGCTGAGAAAGTTTTGTTATGTTATGGAAACTATATGGGATATCAAACGGGGAGACCGCATTTTTTCAATGTCTGTCAATTCAGAGGGTGCTTCTTTTCTGTAAGACACGGTTTCTCATGCATGCTTTTTCCTAATGTCTCCCCTAAAGAGAGTTCAGATGTATGAACAGCTTAAGAAAAAACCAGCTAGAGTGAGTGCAAAGCACGCAACACGCAAGGTATATTTATATGGCAAGGAAAATACTTAAAACACTACCATAAGGAATATGGAGTTCAGCATTATTACATTGACATAAGCATGTGTAAAAGTTAAATGCACACAGGGAAAAAAGCTGGAGTTAAAGAAATCCAGCCCCTCATCGCTACCTACATACTGCATATGTATCTCAGTCCGTAAAAAAAGCTGTGGAGTACGGCAGTTTACCTGTGGCATCCAAGAAACAGCAAACGGAACAGGAAAATCCACAAGGCAGTCCGGTGGTTCTGTTGGATACTGAAGGAGGGAAAGAAAACACAGTTTTTCTTTTAAAGTGATTTAAAAATCAGACTGATACTCAGCTGCCAAATTTGATAGCGAAATATGAACACTTCAAGCATCTTGAGAACTTGGCTCTTAGAGGAAACAGTATGTAAATCATTTTCAGAAATAGTTATGAATGTTAATTATCATTTAAAGAAGAAATCTACATGTAAACAGTTTTTATAAATCAGCTTTTAGTAAGGGCAAGAGAACCAGTTTTATGTGTTCAGTGTTCACAAAGACACATTAAAAAAGAACTGAAGACAAAAAAGATCAAATATTTTAAAAAAAAAAATAATCTCGATTACCTCTACTGGATAGGAGAATGTAAAAAACCAAGCAAATAAAACCAACCCTCACGTGAGTCAAGAACTAATTTTCATTTAAACTAGAATATTTGCTCCGATTGGCGACATTTTTTGTTTTGAAACTGAAATAATCAAGAGTATGTATATAACTATTTAGAAAGAGATGAATGAAAATACCCAAATGACCACACCCAGAATTAAAACAACTCCCTGCCCTAAATTAACAGGTACCAGTGAGGAAAAGAAAAAAATGCTGCATTATGAAAACTGAAGCTATAAAAGGTTTGATAAGCCCAGAAATAACCACTATCCATTACCCTAGTAAACCTATTGCTGTTCAGCATCCAAGATGAATTCGGTGGAAAAAAATGGTTTTTACTGAAAAATAAATGTAGCAAAGGAAAGAAACATCTAATTACAAATAAATGGTGTCCTTTCTCAGAGCACCTATCCAAAATTTTATTCACCTAAGAAGTTGCCTCCTTTAGTCCTATGCAACCTTTCAAATTCTACCAATGATGCACACAGCAGTTTTATAGAAATTGTACTAGCATTGCATAAACTGCCAACACAGGAAAACCTTAGAGAGAATCTTATTTTCTGAAAAAAAGTCCCAGCTTCTTCACAGAATTAAAGAGAGTTAAGACAAAGAGGTGAAGTTTAGCTGTGCTGCTTCCCGTAACCACCTTCCATCCAAAGTAAACCTCTGGACATAGATATTGTCCTTATTTACCAGACAGCTGGCAATTAATTTATCAGATTTTTTTAAATGTGTTTTTATTTTAAGTAAAATGTAATGCTACAGTAGTTACTTTCAAATTGTTCTCTATGGCAGAGAGCAAAAAAGAGACATAGCTTCCCTACAGCATCCATTCTTCATTGCTTTGATTTTAATAATAATCTAGTGGATTTATGGATTTCACAAAAATTTGTTTAAACCTGCTTTTTAATTTGCCTTAATTTGTGGTTTCTGTTAAGGTATCCACATTCTGAAGAGAACGCCTACAACTTGAGTATCTTGTGGTTTACCATTTCACCAAGTTGGAGTCAGCCAAGTTAAATAACAGTGACGGAGCGAGAAGCGGAACAGCTGATTTGGAGCGGAGGCGGTTACAAGCTGGAGCTGTATCTCCGCAGTAGCTGTTGCAGTTCCTTTGCCTGTACTGTTACTGGAGGCGTTGTAGTCTTGGTGGGTTTGTATTGTAGGTATTATTTTTCATTAAATACTATGCTTGCATAGAAATATACCTGTTTTCGATGTATGAAAGTATGCCTAGAACAAACTAAGAACAATAACAATTTTTCCGCAGGATTTGTTTTAGGACTACCTCGTTTAAATCCCAGCAGCATTAGACAATTACGTGTTTACTTTCTTGGTAAGTAAATTCATTTTATACAGTCTTTTGTAGGCTGCCTTTGAAAAAGTGCTTGCAAACAGATTCTACTAACTTTATATTACTTGAAAAAAAAAAAAACAAACCGAAAAACCTACAGCACTTTCCCCCTGCATTTTGTCAAATTTTCTGTAAGAGCACAATATTGTACTGTGCACCAGATAATTGCCAAGAATTATGCAACAATTCCATACATATGTACATAATGCTTTTAGCCCTTGCAGAGTAAAATGCTATGTAAAATAAAGCAAGTGATTTCCCAGGAGACAGTATTTTGAAATACTATACCAGAGTATATCAATGACATCATATGTTATTACAGTTACATTTGAATTTGTATGTCTGAAATCATATATTACATTTTTGAGCATGCATCTAACTTTATCTAGAAAAAATATTTTCATAACCCTTGCCAAATCATTCAGATAATTACCAAAGCATCTCGATTACTACACGGCATGCAAATTCTTGCAGTGGCCCAATTGAATTCTTGGATCTGAAATGGCAAGCACCCAACCCGCTTCTCATGCAATACAAAATGAAATCTGATAAATAAAGCCCAATGTATTTGTTTTCATACTTGCAAAGATGCATGCTTTGTTTTCAGAAAACTTCTCTACGCATTTAAATTGTGAATGGATGAAGATTTCTGGACCAGGCATTGTCAACCAAATACATCGGAAAACTATTTCACAAAATGCAATCAGAGCATTAAACAATATATCCTTCTATGAGGTTTAAGTCTAATAAAACGTCAAAGTTGCGTAGGACATAAATCGGCTAAGAAACCTAACTACGACAGGACCATTCTCAATTCTTCCAGGTTTAAACTGATCACCCCAAGTTTCCTAGACACTTTACAAATGCAGTTCATGGAGAGCAAGTGTTTTGAAAGGACAGTTCCTACCGCAAAGCACGTTCAGACAGGGGTAACTGGTGGAAGTATTTGACAACGCTTTAAGGAAAAGTCCTCGAAACACATCCAAGCCATTAAGAGTGATGGCAAAGGAAGATATAGGGGATTATCTGAACACACATGATAACTTCATGAAAAAGAATTTACTAAATCACTTTTCAAAGACTTTCTTCCTGAAAACATCGTTGGCAGGCTCATAAACTCATTTCACTGTATGGCATCCATGAGGACAAGGCTGAAGAAACCAATCTGCCAGAACACAGACAAGAGCCAGCAATATATACTGGGGAAGAGAGGTTTAGCTCACGTACTAACTTTAATCAAAGAAACAGCATAATAAAAAATCAGCATACTTTTATTAAAGCCGGTTATCAAAAGAAATCCCTTCAAAAAATACTTTATCAAAGTCTTTCCAAAGGTATTAGATATGCATATGAAGTAAAATCAAATCCCCACGTCACCAAACCACACTTCACATATAGTTTTTCTCTTCTGGCAAATTTAAATGCCAGACATGGTTTAAAAAGGACAAGCAATCGATCCTTCATCATAACCATCACTTGGAAAAAAAAATAAATAAAATTGATGATTAATTGTTACAACAGACAAGTTGGATAATCTAGTCTCTTCATTACACTAGATCATTAGTTGTTAGACAGTGCTTTCTTCTGCTACTAGGAGCCTCACCTTCAGATCTTTTATTACTATAAAGAAAACACACAAGTTTTCCTAAGAACAGAAAACGGTAATCTCGATTCCCCTTACAGTACAGTGGTAAGTTAAGGCTGAACAGAACCAGCCGATGCATAAGTCTAATAACGTTTGACCATGGCAGCTGCTTGGTAAAAATGGGCATTGCACTGTATTTTTTTTCTGCACTTCTATACTTCCATATAGGTAAAATACTTCAGTCACCATAAAATCAAGAACAAACTCAAGGGCAACAGTATGACACTAAAAATTAAGTGCAGCCTAAGCACGGGATAGCAGCTCCCTTATGAACAAGGACAACACAGTCTGGTTACTCTCCTCACGCGTTAAATAGACCATAATTGTATTTCCTGATATATTTTCCCATCAATGTATTTAGTAATGGACTGACTAACAAATTAATTATGCATTCTTTACTCTGTGTGTGTAGGATAGTTTTAGTCTTTTTCCAAAATCCACTTTAGCAATCTCAATTCCCAAACGGTACTTTTTCCACAGGCTCCTTTTTCCCCTCTCAGGTAAAATTAGCTTGTCTTATGTAAAACTCAAAAACTGCCGGTATTTAAAGGAACATAGGATGCCTGTGAAGGTGAAATTTAATCTTACAATACCATGCTCACTCCTCATCTCTCCAAGATTATTACTCCAGATGATGGACCAAGGATAGTCCCAAACAACAACATTTAGACACTTTTGGATCCACTTTTTCCTCTAGAGTGATTTTCTGAAGACAACAGCTATTACCATATAACTGTTACCATACAGCCTGGATATTCACAGTTTCTGATAAGAGATTTATGCCTTGAAATGAGAAATTCTGTGAAGAAGCACTGCAATCTGAATTCAGTTCTAAGTACCAGGAAGAATAAAAAAGAAAATAAAATTTTTCTGCTTCTGCACATACCATGGATTTGCATTGCAAGCACTATCCAACTCAGACAATTATTTAAAATAAAAAGAAATGCTTTTAAAAAAATTAGGAACGTGCTTCTGTAGTCAGTTTTTCATCAATCTTTGTATCTATAGCTTTAACAGTAAGGCTTGCTACAGAAGCAACCCAACATCCTCTACTTCTTGTTATATGCATAGTCTCTGGATAGAGTGATGATGAAAGAAAGTCTCCCAAATGGCTTTGTCTGTAATCCAGTAAAATTATTACAATATCATAAAACATTTTTCATGTGATACACAATTTCATATGGAAAGATTCTTTGATAACCATAATGCACTACTAATTTCAAATTAAGTTAAAGACTGAAAACTCTACTTTATATAAAGTAATTTCTTAAAAAAATTCCCCACCCATTATCTTGCAGAACAGACATACTAAAAACAAACCAACTCTCTAAAATCCTCACGAACTAACAAAAATCCACGTATTTCACGGAAGCCTTAAAACATCTTCTCCCACATAAATTCACCTTTGCATTTAACTTCAGAGTGATGAGATGCTGTCGACCACAAGAGTCTTCAGCTTTTAGCTTGATTGTGGCAAGACCAGTATCCACATACGCGACTCTGAAAGAGAACAGAAAACTCTAACAGCATTGTAAGAAGTCCAGTTTGAAGTGTCTGCAATACTCTTTTAGTCTGTTACAAATATTAATCAGAGGAAGTTCTATATGTCAGCCATTGTACTGCTGTTAATACACCGGTCTACTGCTTAATGCAGTCATATATCTTTGGGTTATTTACAATGTGTGTCAGGGCTCACGCTGTGGTCAGTGAGCACTGTGTTTCAGTTTTCCATCACCGGAACCTTTGACACACACAGCATGTTCCTGTCAGCCTCTACTTATGTACACATTAAACTTCCTGTCAAATCTTTGATCCATTTCTGCAGTTTCTTACTGTATGAGACTTTTATGCTCTTGATTTGCTTTTCTCTTCAATGAAGTTCTCTTCTGTTATCAATACTGCTATTGTGGAAAATTCAATGGATATTGGTTCCTATTCTGAAATTGATTTTCTGCAGAAAACAGTACCCAAACAGGTACAAAATGAGTTATTGATGATGATTGGCCTTCGTTTCCTGACAGTTTTACACAGTATGCATGCACCCAAGCAAGTAGCAAGTACATATTAAATGTAAATAAGTTTTAAAACTTCTGACATAATCACTGACTCTTTGCTTAAGATGTCATAGATTCATGCTTCCCCCAACAACGAAGATGAATACAATTGTAAAATATAGAGCTCTCTAGAAACACGTTCTGCTGAGTAGCTTCAACAACTGCCAAAAAGGTTCAAACTTCTCCAGATATTTACCAGTGAACTGGGAATGTGAATATTTTGGCATTTTTACTATGTCATTCTTGCGTAAAGATAAAAAGCAGTCCAAGATCATCGTACAAGTTACCACCCAGACTGATGGGAAGGCCTATCAGAGTTCAAAGAAAGCACCTACTTGCTGACTTAAGCAACGCTTTTTTTTTTAAACCATTACAAAGTAGCCCAGTCATTTGAGCCAGCATGCTGGGAAAAATGGTTCTCTTCCAAGGAAAATGAGCCACGGAGTTGTAGAAGCCTGTACAAGAAAAAGTAGATATACACCAAAGGGTGTGCACCTTCCTAGGAAGGAAGTGAAAAGAAGAAAAAACGATCTGCATAAATGACACAGCCTCAACATGAGGGAACTGAAAGATACAGATGGAAAAAGCAGTAGAGGTAGTAAGTAGGGAGAGAGATACACCATGTCATGTTTAAAGCTGACTAGCTTTAATGCAATAAAATTAAATAACCCTACAGATTCCTGCGCGTATTTTGGCTCTCCTTTTCTCTACAACAGTAGAAAGAAATACAAGTCTTGATAAAAGTGTAATTCAACTGGAGTCCACAAAACTTGATTTATTTAAAGAGAATTAGAGCATTCTTCCTCTAACTGGAAAAACTTCATTACTCCCGCTTTGTTCCAAATTTACCTCAAAAATATACCACAGAGTTTTACAAAGATAAGAAACCACCTATATGCCACCCCTCCAGCTGCTCTTGCCTGGGGTGGGGAAATCCTAAACCAGCAGCTAAGGCCCAGAATGGTTACTGCAATAAAATATATAGCAGTGTCCAAAACAAAGCCCAACTGCTGCCTGCATCAATGCACTGTGAGGTTACATGGCAAAAAAGAACGGAAAAATTAAAGGTATGCTGCCAAAGCATTTAGGATTTAAAATTATCTGTTCTGACAGTTATCTTGTTTGGACCACTTCACTCCTGAGATGCCAGAAAGGTATGGATTATTTTAGTTTAAAATCAAACATTTTTGCAGTTCCTCACTCTATATTGGGCGGGAGGGGAAAAGATTTAAAAATTATTTTAATTTCTTAGATAGCAATGGACATACATATCTTAAATCTTATTTCTGAAATGCTTAGGGGTTCAGTACTTTTACAATTAGTTTAACAACCTGACGGCCTCTAAAATAAACATATATACATGTGTGTGTCTATTTATGTATTTAAAAATAAATATATGCACACCATTATATTAAAAATATAGTGACTATATGATTATGCTCAATCATATTTGTAAAGAACCTTCACTACAGTTTTATTGACAGTGTAAATTAGACACTTCAGAAAAAATATGTAAGCATTCAGAAAAAGTGCTAAGAGCACAAATAATCACCACCAGTTTAGTTATGTACAGAGAATATGTCATAAAATGACTTTCAAGTTCTGTCCATTATTCAATTTTTAATATATTTTTAGTTTTAGAATTTATATGATACCAGTTAAAAATGTGATTTTCACTGAGCTTGGAGGTAACAGGAAAAAAAAAAACTGTAAAAACATGTAGATCGTCACCGCTGTATGAAGCGCCACTACAACACACAGACCAATCTGGAAATTCTTATGACTTTTATTCAATTTTGACTTCAACAACTAGTCCCTAGTAGAAGACGACTATTCAGGCTAAGCAACACAACACCTTTTAAGTATTATTCATCACCAATCACGTACTTAAGAGGTTTTCTAGTAAAGGATTCTCTTCCTTTTCAAACTTTTTCACAAACGGTAACACCAAGGAATAAAAAACTCCTCAGACAGGGGCATACAGGGTTGAAGAATGCCCAGAATGAAAATTCATAGCTAGCCTTCCTTCTTCTCAACAGAATGCAAAACCAATAAACTGCCTCCAGGGAACAAAGGAGGATTCAGTTTTCCATTTAGGATACAATAAAGGAACCCAGTAGCTTCGTGACATCTTTGGATAAGAAGAGATGAAAGGATCAGTTCTGTAAGACTGGGAAAAGTTGCTCAATGCTGTAAAAGTGGTATGAAATTCCTCATGTGATTGTACAATATACAATAATAAACAATAAGAAATTGTTTACATAGGTGATATTTTAGTTATATAAACTTTTATTTGTCTGCAGGCTCCATCATTTTACCACATAGAAAAAAATGGAATGACCATAAAGATGGAAAGCCTGAGTTCAATCTCTGAAGTACTGTAATCCAGCATAACATGCAAATCCTATTTCATTGAGGGCACACGACACGGCAGGATTCCCTTGGAAATGGAGAAGGCAAGAGGAGAAGATACTTTCTATGAAAAAACTTGGCAAGTACCAAACAGAAATGCACTGAGACTTGAGACAAGTGGAATCATAACTCACACCACAGAGTTAAGACATACTGGCAACCTTTATGAATGCACGTGAGGGTGATGAGTCCTACAAACGTTTTATAGTTGATAATTTACCTTCCCAAGACACTGTCACTGAATCAACTGGCGAGATTATAAAACAGTATTAGAAGAGCCTTTCCTGTAGCTTAATACTACTACATGCGTACTCTCTCCCACCTCAGCTGATTAGGCTTGCGCTGGTGTTTTTGAATGACGGCAGTATCCTTTGAACTCCTCAGCTGTTAGGACAGCACTTAAGTGTTGGAAATTTGGTACAATTTTATAACCTGTTGAACTGTGACTTTTGTGTACAAGCATTTGAATATGAAAGCATATTCTCCCTCCCCCACACCTAAATTAGGTCAGAGAATCAAGTTTTCTGTTTCACAGAGAAAGTGATTATACCTAATCACAGCAGCCTGCCCATTTGCAGTCTTCATTATTGCTTGTACTTTCAGTGGTTTAGGAGGAAAGATCATTGCAGAAAATGTCTTCAATTTGTTTCTGAGAAACTTCACATATTCCTTAGATAAAAGCCACTAGAACACACTAAATTTATGCCATACCCATGATCTTCTTAACTCACTTCAGAGGTAAAGGAACCACAGCCTATTGCTTTGATGCTCTTTCAACCAAAACATCCATCAGTTTGTCCGTTGGATTTGGACGCAGTCGGCTTCCAGCATGACCCAAAACTCACTAGGAAAAAGTAAATCTGGGGCCCACAACAAGCCAGTTCTTTTCTAAGAGAAATCCTGATAAATAAAGCTGAAAGCTTCTCAAGGCGCAAGCAGTGATTGATCCTTACTGCCAGTACTATATGCAGACTTAATTCTGTGCTGAAAGACCACAGCAGGATGTTTTTAACTAACATGTGAATACGAATCACTTGCAACTCTAAATCAGTCTAGGTTAAGAGGCCTTGTAGTTCATTGTATTGTTAAAAGCACACTAAAATTAGTGGTGCAACTTACTAATGTACTTCAAATTGCCTCTCTAGGTTATTTTCCTCCCAACTCACAGTAAACCAGACATGATCATCTATGTACAGCCTAGCCCTTTGATTAGTGATTGACTTCCCCAACCAAAAAAACCCAACCACACAGAGACTTTATCCGTAACGTAAGTCAAGAAGCGTATGTTTACTGAATTACACGGCTACACGGGACAAAAGCACAGCATAAGTTGTGTGTCTACATGAAGACCACCTTTGTCTAGAAACCGGGTCAAATTCTGCCCTAGAAGCATGCTCTCTGATAAAACACTGATGTGCTTTTTAATAATAAACCACTGGATGTTTCCTATGTACAGCAAGTAAGAAGAAATACCATTTTTGAGATAAGCTACTGAATTGTATTTTGAAAGTGTATTTTTAGTATACTTAGCTATATACTGTATTTATATATCCAATTATAAATATATTATATTTTACAAATTTATATCTTTAAAGTATATTTATTTTATGACAGTGTCCGTTTTGCTGGTGCGGGCTTTTAAGGGTCTGGGGTTGTGGTTTTTTTTCATTTTGGGAGAGTAGGCATGATTCAAATTTATTTTGCATGTGTTTAGGAAATTTTAACTAATACTCTCTGACCTGAGCGAGAAATTTGAATAGAGTATGTCATCAGCTGGCACAACTACATACTTAGTAATGGAAATCACTGAAAAAACTACAGCTGATTTAACAAGGATGTTTTAAATCTTTAAATAAAAGTGGGCCTTCAAAGCAGATTCCTACTTAATGTTAGTCACATGTTATTTATTTATATACAAATCAGGTGAGAAAACTCAAAGCTATTCTTAAACCCAAGGCCTCTGTATCTCATTTAGCAAAATAAACACTAGTTAAAGTTAACTTACAATCCATCCAAGACTAAGGTAAAAGTAGATTGGTCTTGTTGAAAACCACAAGTGTAGACCTTTTAGCTTTCATTTTACTGAAACTAAAAGTACATTCTCATTCAAAACTCTTCAACATCCTACACAATCATTCATTTTAACGCCTTAAAGAAGGCACTGTGAGATTAATTGCACATCGTGAAAGATACTTTCAAATATATTTCCTTAATGCCTCCCTAGAACTACCTTCTTCAACCCCATAGAGGTCTCCTGGAGGTTCCAGGGGAAAGGACAGAAATTAGTCCATTCCAGGCTCTCTGCTGGAGGAATAAAAGACTCAGTATCAGAGAACCTGCCAGCTGATAGCAGTTAAAGCCTTTCAAGTAACAGCCTGCAAAACAGGAAGCTTTGCAGACTCCTGAAAAATTTCCACATGGACCTTAAGCACTTGATCCCAACTGTGTCTTCCTTCAGGTTTCTACACGAGGTATGAGAAGAATAACCTTGTCTTCCTCTGTAGGATGATGAAATTAAATTTGTTCCATGAGGTCATCTGAGAGTATATGGGACTGTGAATAATATAATCTGTTTGCACTCATTTAAGACACTAATGAGAAGGCATCCAGAGGCAGCTATGTGTACATTTCGTTCCTCAACAAAATCAAATATCCTTTCATAGTGTGACACACTTTCCCATGGTATTCAACCAGCCATTTAAGTTGGGGTGAAAAGATTGACTTCTAGTATTCTTCCCTCAGAAGACGACCTGAGCTGTCGCTTCTTGTTCCACAGATACTCAATTTATAGTACAGCATATACATGAAACCATGTTTTTTGGGTGCACCGAGCCTCCATCCGGGTAACACAGTTTATACTCTCCTTCTGCAGTAACCAACATTTCTCTCACTTGGAAATGCCCCCTTGCTCCCCCAAACATGGTCTGCTTGCAGAGTTTTTGGAGACTAAGGAATGCTTTTCAACAGCCCTCATCTCTGTTTGAGCCCATCTAGGTAGCAAAAAATATATGTAAGTTTCTCTCTGCAGGTGTCACAAAGAGCTGGCTGTTTTGAAGTTCTGGATTTACAGCCTTGCAAATTCTCCCCTCTGCTCACAGACTTTTTTTGTAGATTCACCTTTCTGTGGATTAACTATGTTATTCCTTTGTCTAAGGAGATCTTTGTGCTCTGGAGAACAAGATAGAACTGTTCTTCAAAAATAATTATTCTAGCTCTAAAAAATGTATGAACTGTATTTATGAAAGCATAAAGGTACAAGATGATCAACCATGGCATATGGGAATAGTCAAAAAAAGCTGTACAAAGTAGGGAAAAGAAGGAAGAAAAAAAAGAGACCTATAAAAATTGTATTTAATATGTTTACTGTGCCAATAGTTTATAGGTCAAAGAAGAATTGATTTCTTAGTAGTAGCATGTCACCTTTCAGCTCAGTTATTTGAGACTGAAAATATACCTTCAGCTGATATAGGTTTGTTGGGTTTTTTGTGTGGTTTTTTTTAAATTAAAAACAAAGCAGCGGAGTTTTTAAAGCAAAACCAGTTTCTGAACAGGATAAATTAACAGAACATTTGATATGTTCAACTCACAAATACAAAAGAACATATATTCTAAAAGTAATGTCTATTAAGAAATAAAACAAACATACTTATTCCATCCCAGTATTTCTAGATCTCTGACAAGACAGGAGTAGTATTCTGGCGGCCGTGGTACATGCAGGTCTTGTGTATTTTTTAAAGCAATTTCCTATTTAAAAGAACATTAGAAACATCATTAAGAGAGATTTCAATATTTTTGCATCTATTTAGTCATGTGATTTTTGCAATTCATTCAAAAATATTAAGCTTATGTAAAATTAACTGTACACTGCATTTGTTTTGTTATAGCCTCCAGCTAAAGCAGATAAAGAAGCTGTTTGGTAAATTACTTCAGATACTGGTAATGAAAACATCTGCAATTTAAAAAAAACCCCACAGATGTTGACAAGATAGTCTTCAGATGCAAATATCAAAAGTGCCTCTTTTTCAGCTAATAAATTTGAAGTCAAGCATCTTGACTAAAAGCATCTTTCAAAAGAAGGTTCTATTAAGCACACAGCTGTCTCCTGGGCTCCACAGCCACTAAAGAAGACACATCTATAAAATCCCCCATATTATTTTTAAGTAGCTATATACAACTTTATATGGCAATCAAAAAAAAAAATCCATTTCTCAGTTTTAACATCATAGGAGTCCAGAGAGTACTGACAAAAAAATTAAAATTAAATTTATAATAAAATTATTAATAATTTTAAAAATTAAAATTAAATTAAATAAATAATAAATAGATTTAATAATTAAATCAGTATAACAATCATTTCTGCCCAGTTGTCCCACAGTGTCTTCTGTTGTTTTTACTGTCTTCACTGAGGATCACTATTTTACTATTTTGAATGAATTATACTTTCATTGCATTCTCATGTCCTGAGTGCTTGTACATCCAGGCAAATAGACTGGAATTACTATTGTGAAATATTCCAAAATAGCCATGCGAAGACATTCTTATTCAGTCCCATTCCAAGCGCTTTTGCCTGGTTTAGCGTAATCTAGTTTGTCAGGGACTGAACCAACACTGAGGCAAGGCATTCCCAACACAGAGCAGTTGTGTAATACCAGGAGGGTATTTCTGTTGTTTTGAAGAATACTTACTCTGGTTTATTTCTAAGTCAAATAAATTGTACACAAGTATTCTTTGCCAAGGAGGCTTATAGAATAATGTTTTATCAACAGACAAGAAATTGTCAGTTTTGCGTTGTTAACTGGAGACTTTGCTACTTTTCAATCACAGATTACAAAACACTTTAAAAACCTCCAAACAAACAGCAGTATCTGAACTAAAACAAACAAGCAAGCATTTACTGGTCAAGTTGTCACACAGATAAAAGCACCTTTCACAATCCTTTGTATGATTATAGGCCTTCTTCACCATCTGGATAATACCAGGAATTCCAAGAAAATCATTGGAAAGAGGATGGCTCTATACTGAAATCCCTTGCTGGGATTTTAATTTTTCGATAACATTCCAATTTCCAAAGAGTACAGTCACTTAAAACCCTAAAGGATATTTATACAAATATTACATGAACAGCATACATACAAAGTCACCTCTTCTTAAAACAAACAAATAAATCCATCTACCAAACAGTAAACTGTAACAAATCGAAAGTGAAAACCAAAGCTCTAAGTACATCCCTCTACCACACATACATGTTGTCACTTACCAAAACAGTTTTCAGCTCCACCATAAAACTGACAAGATCTGGACAGCTGTGCAACCTCTGGAGGGAACACAGTATTAGTTTGTTTTCTTCAACTCATAACTTTCCGTGGTAAACAATTTCAGTCTAGTTTTTTCTAGTATTGTCAAAGCAATTAACATAAAAACCACAACCGTATACCACATGTTTAAATACTTCAATTCAAGAACAAACCTCACAGAGCGAGGGGAACTTTACTGAAAACTAACCACCAACTTTGTCACATCATGTCACATTACATGTTTATATAGTTTATGAAGACTTTACACTTTATGTATTTGTGAAGACATTGATGAAGACTTTCATCTTCGACGATGAGAACAGAAGCTTCAGAATGACTCAAAAATGTTTTATAGTTGGTTACATTTTAAGAACTCTGCAGACCTGTCTGCTTTTAGATGCTGACCATGATTAAGGATCCCTGTCTATCTTCAGGTGTGGTACACGTTTACACTTCAGTTTCCTTGGCTCTGTATCTTTGGTCACTCCCTAGTCACAGCCCTTGCCCTGCACATCCAGATACAGTGTCTCAAAAAGCACAGGTGGCAAAGATGTGTTCTTTGAAACAAAACATTCTTCATGACTCCAGGGCTGTTGTATCCTTGCTCCAAAGTTTCTTCTGGATAGGGAGGTTTAACTTAGATTCCTTGACTGTCTACAATACAGAATGACCTACATCTATCAATAGTTAATATTAATTCTCTTCATTGTACTATGAACAGTTTGTAAAAAAATAAATATATAAAAAGGGAAAAACAAAATCTGTTTTTAACTGAGAGATTAAAGAGACATTAAAGAAAAATTCCAGTAAAATGTCAGCAGACATTTATTAAAATTGTTCAATATCAAGCTTAAATAAAAATAAATATTTACCAAATTCTGTCTATTTCTCTTTAGGTTGACACGCAAATCCTCAAGCATTTCAAAATAAATCTTGGCTACACAATGAGTGTTCTTTAATGCTTTTAGAATAGGCGTGTGAGTGTAAGCCTTTCTGAATTACCATCACAGAATCACAGAGTAGTTTGGGTTGGAAGGGACCCTTAAAGGTCATCTAGTCCAACCTCCCTGCAATGAGCAGGGACACCTCAACTAGATCAGGTTGCTCAGAGGCCCATCCAGCCTGGGGATGGGGCATCTACCACCTCTCTGGGCAACCTGGGCCAGTGATTCTTTCACCACCCTCATCGTAAAAAACTTCTTCCTTTTCTCTAGTCTAATTCTACCCTCTTTTAGTTTAAAACAGTTGCCCCTTGCCCCATCGCTACGCTCCCTGATAAAGAGTAATGTAATTCCTCTGTAATTCCTCTGTAAGAGTCCTGTAATTCCCCTTTAAGTACTGGAAAACTGCTATAAGGTCTCCCCGGAGCCTTCTCCAGGCCGAAAATCCCAACTCTCTCAGCCTGTCCTCACAGCAGAGGGGCTCTTCATGGCCTCTTCTGGACTCACTCCAACAGGTCCATGTCGTTCCTGTGCTGAGGGCCACAGAGCTATAAGCATACATTTAACAGAAATGGTTTTAAAAGTTGTATACCTGCTTTAAAATATGCCGATATCCATGCAGTATCTTCTTTAGGTGCCAGCTACACTCTATCCTAGATAAACAGTATTTTGTACAAATTATAAATTCACAGTATTATAATTTAATAATAATTTGTATAAACTATAAATTCAGTTTTTAGAAGAGATCAGAAAGTCTGCTACACAACAACATAAAAGTTTTTTCTTCAAAAAAACAAAGGAAGTAAACAATACTTCAAGATTTCTTTGCGTTTTCATATTCAGTTATTTAAAACTTTCAAATGTCACTATCCCGAAGACCATTAAAAATTAAGCATTTACCTACAAAAGCCTCTGTTCTTCGCTGTAAACAACAACATAATTCTTGCAAGCTAATATGACTTCATAAAATACACCAATATTTAAAAATGATATCTTGAAAATGTCAAAGTTACCTAAAATGTGGTTTTAAGTCTCTGACCCAAAATGTAATAAAGCTGTCTAATACCACATCTGTTCGCAGTTCAGAGCAGGCTGGCCAAGGCAGAAGTATGGAACACAATGTTGAAGACTAATTCGTATAAATACTCACAGCAATAAGAACAGAGCTTTTAAAGAAAAGTTGGGTAACACAAATTAATGCGTATTAACAGGAAAGAGAAAATCATGGTTAGCATAACTTTAACTTCATGTATATCATTACTTAAAAATTACAAACTTGCACTGAATTTTCTTTTTCCCAAATGGTGACATATAAATAATCTGAATTAAACGAACATTTTTTTCCAAGTACATTGATTTATATATAAGTACAACCAATTATTAACTACAACAAGTTTCAAAGTTATTTAAGAACAAAATATTTTGATATAGGCAATGTTTATTGCCAGTGTTTATAAAACAGTGATGCTGTACAATTTTGTTGCAAGGTTAAGTTGAAACCAGTAAGAATTAATTACCAACACTGATATTGGAAAAAATAATTCATATGCATATCCATCATTGCTTTTATCAAAACAAGCTTCTGTTATGTACACTTGTAAATTGCTTTCATTTGCTATCTTACCTTGCATTTTTCAGTTGAAAATCCATTGGTAACCGTATCCTGATATGGAAGTCTCTACCCTTAAAAATAAACATTTAGTTAATAGGAAGGTCAGCAAAGAAAAATAGTTAGACACTTTTGGGAAGTATTGCCCATAAGATCAGCTACTAAGAAAGAAAGTTTGTATTATCTGACTTTCAGGAATATTATTCAGATTTTCTTTATTTAGGAAAAAAAAGCAGCATGAATGACACCTAGAAATAACGCTGATTTTAATTCTGAAGTTTAAATACTCTTGACCTCTAACTCACAGTATTCAGTAAAAATTGTTCAGTGCATCATATTTCACAAAGCAAAGATAACACCTTTTAGAAGAAAATAAACATTATCCAAATCTGGACAAAACCAAGAAATATAATTTAATCCAAGCCATGCTGAAGTACATGAAAGCCTGTCTCCAAGTCAAGCAGAAGTCAAAGAAGACTCTTATCATAAAGGTACCACACTAAGAAGGAACTTGGGCACTGATCCACAACACATTTCAGCAAGGTTTTAGAAACTGTAAACAAAACCAGTCCCAAGTACATGAATGTAAACCTGTTAGTGCAACGCATATGGGGCAGTTCCTAAATGCCACCTACTTGTATTTTCAGTAATTGTTCCTATTCGTGATCCTCCTTATACTGTCTTATGGGATGACCAAAATAAAACTGAAATAAAGAAGGTTTGCGAGTAAGTTTAACTCCTCCCTGAAGCAAAGAGGGCAGTTAACTCACCTCAAAACTTTTATTACAGACTCTGTTCCAGCTCGGCATACCTTGAATTCTGTCTGCAAATTCTGAGAGTTCTTCATCAGGAATTTAAGAACAAAACCAGATTTCGTCCTCTGATTAGATGACCGATACAGTGGATGCTTTATCTCAGTTTCAGAATGGCTTTTGATGTTTCCCATAAGATCCTCATAGACAAACTGAAGAAGATGAACTAGACAAGATGACAGCAAGGTGGACTGAAAATCTGCAGAACTGCTGTGCTCAAGGGGTTGTGGTCAGCAGGACGAAGTCCAGCAGGAAGCAGTCCAGCAGGAAGCCCCTGAATAATGGTGCACACCAGGGGTCAGTCCTGGGGCCAACACTATTTCACCTTCATTAGTGACCTGGATGATGGGACAGGATGTGCCCTTGCTCAGCAAGTTGGCAGAGGATACAAATCCGGGAAGAGTGGTTGATAGACCATGTGATTGTGCTACTGTTCACGGGAACCTCAACGGGCTGAGGAAAGGAGCTCATGAACTTAAGAAAGGAAAGTGCAAAGTCTTGTACTGGGACAGGATTCACGCCATGCACCAGCACATGCTGGTGGCTGACCAGCTAGACAGCAACTTTGCAGAAAAGGACCAGGTGGTCCTCGTGGACATGAAGCTGACCCTGAGCCAGCACCACACCCTTGCAGCAAAGGTGGCTAAACACATTGTGTGCTGGATTAGGCAGAACATTTCCAACAGGTCAAGGGGGGTGATCCTTCCCCTCTGGTCAGCACTGGTGATGCACACCTGAGTGCTGGGTCACCAGTACAAGAAAGGCATGGACATACTGGAGTTTGTCCAGTGAAGAGCTATGAAGGTGATTAAGAGCTTGAAATCTCTCTCACAAGAGGAGAGACTGAGGGAGCTGGGACTGGTTAGCCCAAAGAAAAGAAGGCTCAGGGGCGATCTTGCCAGCGTGTACAAATACCTGATGGAGGAGGACTAAAGAAAGTCTAGTCAGGCTCTGAGTGACACACACTGACAGGATGAGAGGCATCTGGTACAAGTTGAAATACAGGAAGTTTCACCTACATGCAATGAAAAAAAAAAATCTCAAAGAGCGAGGGTAATCAAACATTGCAACAGGCTGCCTGAGAGGTTGCACAGTCTTCGTACTCAGAGATATTCAAAACTGGACATGGTCCTGAGCAGCCTGCTCCAGCTGACCCTGCTAGAGGGCCTCCAGAGGTCCCTTCCAACCTCCCTGTTTCTGTGATGTTCACAAGCAAAAACAAGATACCCGTTTCAGAGCTGGATATAGCCCATTAGCACATCAGTTGCTTCCAAACTCCTCCAAAGCTGACATCTACTGTACGCTTAAATTAAGCACATAACCTCAGACTTTACTACATTATGGCCTTAGCCCTAACCCAAAAATCACATCTGAGACCAGACACCCACACTCGCATCTTATCCTTCCCGTTAACTCCAGGACGCATTCTAACACAGAGAGCATTTCAAAAGCTGCAGCTGTTAAAGGAATGCAAATATAAACACACACTTGCAAATGTCTTCTGAAAGTCGAACAACAGAGTCACCAAAAACTTTCCTGAGTTTTGACTGCAAAACTACGATTTTTGAAAATGCAGGTGTGACGCAGCCTGCGTCTTTTGACTTTTACTTATTTTTATAGGAAGACAATCGCAAGCCGTTTCTAAATTAAAATACACCTGTTAGGAGCTGTCTCTATGCTCTGCGTGCAGGCACGTGTGACATTTTCACGAGCTGTGGCACCAGTGCATGGCACCTCTGAGGGCAAAGGCGGCCTCAGAGCGCTCGCTCCCACGCCACCGCGGGTGCTGCTCTTCTCCCTGCGCTGCAGCTTACCACATCCCCAGGGAGAGGATGGAGGTGAAACCTCGCAAACACAGTGACAGGAAAATACCCACCACTGGTCATTCGCTTCAACCTTTAACCCTAGGCCACAGGCACACCGAATGGAAACGTTCCCCAGCGCAAATCCAGCCCACTCGCCCTCAGCGAGGCGGCGCCGCAAAAAAACCCCCTATTTCCCCCCGACACCGCAGGGGACCAGGTGCAGGCAGCCACCGCAAGAGGAGAGGCCCCGCTACGGCCCCCCCGCCGCCATTTTCTGCTTCACAAACCCGGCGGCTCCGCTCCTCCCCGCCCCGCCCGCCAAACCCGGCCGGGGTGGAGTGGGGAACGAGGGGAAGAGGCTGACGCCCAGTACCGCCCGCCGCTCCCGGTACCTGCGCGGTGACGAAGCCCTCGTAGGCCGTCCCCTCCCGGTCCTGAGGCAGCAGCAGCGGGCAGTGGCGGAGCAGAGCCGCCGGGGCCGCCATGCCGCGCCGCTCCTTCCCGCACGGCCGTTCGAACCCGACGCGCCGCCGGCGGAGGCCCCGCCCCCGCCAGCGCGCGCCCCACCCTTCCCCTCAGGCGCGTGAGCCGACCGTTAGCTGAGGCGGGAAATCTTGTGCAGACCCCGGCGGCTTCCAGAAGCCTGAGGAACAGGGCGACCCCGGGGTTTGCTCGCGCTTTAGCGTGTCCTGAGGGGATAAGCGGCCTGGACTATGGAGAACCGTCGAGCAAGGCCCTTAACGCATGGCCAGCCGTGCCAGGCAGATTGCAGTGTTGTCCAAGGCAAGGCAAGGGGTTACTTCTGGCTCGATTAATGCGTTTCTCTTCTAGGGATCATACAGCGTTTCCTGGCACAACACATTTAGAGTGATAAAAGCTCTTCTGCCCTCTCACGCAGGTGTTGGGATAAAAACCTTCCTCGCCTTTCTGGGTGGGCCTGACAGTCACTGTGTTTGGGAATGCCTCAGGAAAGAGACTTAAACAAAACTGTGGGTGTTATTATGTATGGTTCAGGAGGCCATAAGACCTTGTATATCACTGAGGCTGAGCATCATGCAAAACACAGCAGGAGGCAGTTTCTGCCTAAATAGACATGTTTGAGAAAGAAAACACAGTTTTATAAAGGGATGGGTGACTTACCAAAGTCACCTGAGAGGTGTGTTGCAGAACTAGCAACTGAATCTTGAGAATCCCCGAGGCTGCTTCCCTTGAGAATAAATGCAAATGCAATTTGATTAGCATGCAATATATTACTGAAGTTTGTAGGTCATATATTTGTAGGCCAGCCAATGAGGCCTCCACTGTTGGATATGATATGAATGACTAAAGTGGATAAATCTTGTCAACTTTTCCAGTTACTTATGTCTTGTAATAGAGGAGGTTACTTCTCCGAGCACATGTTGAGTCTCTCATGTCTCTAAACCAGTGCTTCTCACTGTGGAAATGAGTACAGACGGCTCAGAAAAATGTAGAAAAGACAATATTAGGTAGCAGGAGCTCAGTCGTTCCAGGCCAGGGAACTGGGAAATGGCTTCAAGTATTCTCTGCAAGTTTTTATGGCAGTCAGAAAACCACTGTCTCTGATAGCTGGCAGCAGCCCAGCACCTGTGGGACAAGAGGAGAATAGAAAGAGAAGCAAAGAAAACAATGAAAATGTCTATACCTGCAGTTAGATCTTGTTCCCCTAGCTTGGGATACCTATATGTGGGGATTGCATGGAAATAGAGGCATCAAAAGAAGTCAAACCCTTTGCAGTTTTATGTTGTTGTAGTGGCTATTAAAAATACAGCTACTACATGAGGGAATGAATGTGAAGCTTGTTTGCTCATTTGAGCTGGATGTTAGTCTCTTTTTTCTTTGCCCAACTATCAGGTGTACAATGCACTAAGAAGAGTCAATAGAGACATTAAAGAGTCCCAAGATTTGCCATTAAAATTCATCATAGTAAGATTTTTAAGAATACGTGCTAATAAAAATATATACTCAATGTTGATTAAATTTTTTTATTTTTTTTTTTTACACTTTACAAATGTTACTGATGATTTCCAGGCTTCCAGCAAATTATCAGTGTACCTCAGAAAGACATGTCCTAGAAGTTCAGTTCTGTGCAAGAATGTTGTCCTAATCACCCCTTTTAGTCACCCTTTTTTACTCTAGAGAACTTCAGGCAATGCAAGACTCAGTTACCGATCCAAGAAACATTTTCCAAATATATGCACAAACAGGTTTTAAATACCACTGTGTTCAAGCAGTATGCCCATAGTTTGCTCCCCTAAAGCTGTTCATGTGCATTTTGTTACCCAGTGTGGCTCACCTTGAGCAGTTAATCCAATGCTTCATAGTAAATTCCATCCTTTGTGTTATCTATTAATTTCATTTTGATCAAAACATTTCTTCTCTTGAGCTGTTTTCTCTCAATATGCATTACACTAGAAATTACCTTATTTAATTGTGAACTATCGCTGTATTTTACCAGGTACAGAGATTACTTCTTAATTACATCAAATGCAAAACTGAAGACAGGTTTTCTTCTCCTTTTGGCCATGTTTATCTTAGTCTCTGACATTAAGGAAATGTCAAGTCACTTTAGCCAAGTGCATTTACGGAGTAATGTATCTAAGTAAAAATACTGTAATATCAGAACCATAAAATATTTTAGTACTGGGGCCCAGAGAACATTAATCATTACTTATACTGTATATATTGCACGCTTTTAAACTTCATATAAAGATGCAATTACTTGAAACATCATGTTACTTTGATCTGGCACACAGAATTCAGCATTTTCAAAATGGGAAAATAACAGAATAAAAGCAAGAAAGAGATTTGACAGGTATACTACTTAAGGCAAAGGAGTCCTGATCTGATCTTTCAGCCACTGGTCACCTTTTCTAATTTAATTACAATCATTGTTTGCCGTAAGAATCATAATAGAGTTTGTTATTAATTATTTGTCCATTCAAATATCACATTCAGCCAGTTAAGTAATCAAAAAATTCATGACTTGAGTGACAAAACAAACAGTATGCAGACCAAACACGTGAAAGTGACAATTTCTGAATATCTAATAGGCTAGATTTTGTTAGTACAATTATCCCACAAACAGTCAAACAGCAAGTACATTCACAGAATACAGCATTCACGTGAAACCACTTAGTAACCTAAAAAAATAATTTATTGAAATAATGTAGATTCCTTAGGAGCTTGATTTTTTTATTTATTTAAAGATATTATGAAAGGCAAGAAAATAACAGTGCATTGTTCTCCAACATTAGTATCTCCAATATAAAACAATCAATTTAAAAACATGCAAAATTGCTAATACTGTTATTGCTGTCCTTCATCATAACTCCGTGTCATTTTATTCATCTCGCCCCTAAGAAATGACCTTTTCTGTGCATATCCCCACCTTTTTGCACAAATCCCCTGAGTGACAGAATCTCATCCTAATCCCATTTCCATTTAGATGTTATAGAAAAGCATTGTAGACCTTAGAGGGAATAAGTAATCATAATGGAAAGATAATAATATGTTTATGAAATCTGGATTTTATAATAGCAAATTGAAAAATTACAATAGTATTTCAAGCCACTGAAGGTCAATGTTACTAAATGCAAAGCCATCGACCAAGTGTTTTTAAACTTTCATAGTTTAGATTATTTTTTAATACAGATTTCAGAGAGCACCTCTCTGATGAGGTGATTTCGCATCTATCTGGTGATCACAAGGTGTGGTGTTAAAAGCAGTAGTTGTGTGTAAGGAAAAGCCACACTTGACAAATATTTAGTATATTTTAGCTGCCTTTTAAGCAGACCTAAAGGCACACAACTTCACAGGCCTCTATAAAATGTACCACAGACCACAGTTTAAGAATTCCAGCCCTAACGAATTCTTAAAGGTAAAAGCATATGAAAGGACTCAAATACAGCAAAATAATACTTTGAGTAGTATGCAGTTGTACTTTTTTTTAAACTAAAGTTAAATTAGCTTGCTTATGCCTAAAAGCTACACCAAAGGCATACACACTGAAAACCAGGGAAGCTTATCTGAGGTCTTAGACAAAAAATAACACTTAAACCTTGCCCTCAGCTAATTAAGGAGTTTCCATCTCTTGAGCTTCAGTTTTCCACTTCTAGAAAACACAGCTCAGGCATGCTAACAGCCATTGGGACTAGACGGAATTTTCTGTGACTAAACCAGCAGGCCATGGTCGTTGTCTGAAAGAGGTTTGATTGTACTGCTGCTCCCACTGATTGGCTTACTGTTGTTGTGAAGGACAGTCTGCTCTTCCCTTCCCCCTGTTCCTGGCCTTGCAGCCCCTTCTCCTCACGTATGCCAACTCTGGCTCCCCATTGATCCCCTTGTACACTGGGACAGTTTGTTCACTGACCAAACACTAATTGCTTTTTTGATAAATTGCTTTTAGGCTGGCCTGGTTTGCTGAAGCCGTGACACAAGCACTAGAGCTGACATGAAGAAAGCATCTGGGGGGCTTATCCACAAGCCAAGCCACACTTTTTGAAAAAAGTGAGATGTTAGATGTGACGCTGGAAGAGCACACAGGTGAGAACCACCAGGTTTCCCCTTCTACCACAGTCCTCCCAGTCTGCAGTCTGTTACTGGCACAGTTTTCATATATTCCCCTTCCTTTACTTTACCTAAGAAATTTTTGCTACAAAATATTTCTAGTGATTTGCATAGAGTTGTCTTGCACTATATTTTTATTTCTGCCTATTTTAAAATCATTTTGGATCGTTATCAGCTCACAAACTCAGATGGAGACTCTGGACATCTCTATTACGATACCTCAGTACAAAGCATTGCAGCTGTTAACAAAAGTGTCTGAAGCAGCAAATGTGTCTGTTCTGATGATTTTGAATGCAATTGTTCTTCTGTATTTAAGAACTTTAATATTAGAAAACATATGCCAGTACCAAACCCAAGAATACTGATTGATCTATTAACAGTATAAAATGATGAAGTAAGCATTGGATGTTTTAAAATGTCTTAGGTCCAGAGGGCTCTCAAACCTCATGTTCATCTTTGTACATACATGCAAAATTTTGGCACTCTTTCTGGCAGATGACCTGGTGAAATGACTGATGGATGAACATTAACGCATTCAGATAAATTAACTTCTGCACATGAAAATCATGGAGGCTTTAAGCCTTCCTGAATTGTACAAATACTCCCTTTGCAGTCAGTGGCAACTCAAGAAGACGAGGCCAATCCATATGTTGTATTGATTCTAAAGGCACAAGAGTATGCAGCTAATCCCTTTCAAACCCTGCAGAGCACAAACTCTTGGAGATCTTCCAAGGAGCCAGATGAAAGTTGCCTTTTAGAACCAGGGAATGTATGTTGTTAGAGATTCCAAAAGATGCTGGGCCAAAATCTGTCCTTGCTTTTACCAGTGTAAAATGAGAATATTTCAGTGGAGATGTGTATATGTATGCCAATATAAATATAAAACTGATCATTATCTTGCAAGATAGAGTATAATGTGAACATCCTCTTTCCTGATAATTCCTAAAAAAAACAAACTGAAGATAACAAACAAAGAAAAATATTGTCATGTTCCAGCTAGAAGTCTTATAAGCCCCAAAACATTCGTCAGACGCTTCATGATGGATCTTTTGTGTTGCTAATAGGTTTTAGCTGGAAATAATTCAGATAACTAGAGTAATGATTGACAGCGTAAATCTTCCCAGGTAGGTTGAAAAATGTTAAAAGTTGCAAATGCACCCATGTTCTGTGTTTGCATGAGAATGGGATCTCCTGTACACACATGACTTGTAGCATCCATGACAGCTGTTACAAATGTGAAACTTGAGAATTGTCTTTCTGTAAAGTTAAAGGCTTAGCTCCTTCAGATGTGTTCACATTGAATCCGCCAGACATTGAATCGGAATATTTTAAACCTATGGTGTTTCACTTGGGTGTTAGCACTGCATTTTTGTGGGATTTTCCAAATACTGTAGGAATACAAAACCATCTCTCAAGCATAGCTCAGAATCCACAGTCTGACTCCCAGGATCCAGTTCAGAAGCCTCAGTTTTCACAGTGTAGCTGGATCATGCAAGTAACAGCAAGGTCGAAATGAACCAGGTTACTAAATAAATGTTGTATTTGTATGGTGTTAAAGTATATTGCTATGACTGGCCAAGTTCCAGCGTTAGTGTGCATTGCAAATCAATATTGTCTAGCAAAATAAAATAAAATTCCTGTATTATCCAAAATGGGGGAAGTCAGTATGACAGAGTCATATCACCAAACATAATTTTTCCTATATTTTCAAGGTTTTGCTCACCCTCAGTTTAGAAAAATTACATAATAAAAACAAATTTTGAAGCAAAAATTAATATGTACTTTTATAAATTTTGTGGTGACATAAGCATGTAAAAGAAAAAGGATCTAAGTTTGTATGCATTTTTTAATTTTGACATTACTCCATATTCCCAGATTGTTGGGAAGTGCAAAGTATACTGACTAATATAATAGTAGCAAACGCTAATTTTTAGAACACCAAAGTCAGAAAGGTGAGTCATTGCTGCCCAGTATGTTAAGAATGTTTTTAACTTCTTTTAACTCTTGAGCCATTTAAGAGTTGCCTCAAAACTCACAGAAAAAAACCAGCCATTATTCATGGATAACAGTCGATAAATTGGGGCAAATCCATTCTTCGTCTTAGAAACAAAGAAGATGAATACATACTGTTATGTCTAAATTTAAAGTTGTATGTGATCAGTGGCTTAAAAATTCATAGTATCTGCATATGCACCTTATGAAGAAAGCTAGTGTTGGTCTAGATTAGTTTTCAAGCCAGTTGATGCAACTCTAGTGATTTTATGCTAAGCAAAAAGTTTACATTATAGCACTTTATTACATTTAACTTTATAATAGTTTGAAGTAAATGTGCAAGAGGAGCACAGACTATAAAAGTAGAGAATACTGTGTAGAAATTAGAAAGAAAAAAGAAAAATACATAATGTATGATGTAAAAAGAAACAGATAACAAAAATTAAAAGGATTTTACTAGAGAAAAACAATTTCATTTTATTGTAAAGCTCTAAATGAATAAAATAAAGTCTTTGAATGTGAAGATGATTAAAAAGACAAAATCATTAGCTAAAGATATTTACAAGTTTAGACTTTCATTTTGATTGTAATTTTAATTAGCTGGACACTGGGGGGGATGAAAATGAAAGCCTACATCATCTACTTACTCTTTAAATTGCATTCCACCTTAATTTTCTGCTCTTCAGTTCTTAATTTTCCTCTATTTTTGTTCTAAGTAATCCGGTTATCAGAATAAAGTGATTTTCTCTCAGCCAGGTTTAACATTCAGTATTTGAGTCTGTGAACCAAAAGTTCACCCCACTGCTTCAATTTTTATTCTTTCAATAGCAGAAACTCTCCAGGAAACTTTTCCAGTCTTTTGTCTGTACAGCAGGGTGCTTTATGTACACATGACAGTTATGTAGCTAATAACAAAGGATTCTATTTTAAAAATAATTATGTTCCATTTACACAGTTTCCCACGGAATTTACTCATAAAATGCAGGATGCACCAAAAGATTAAATGCCATTTTCCTGTTCATTAAAGCCATTTTTCTAAATGTAACTGAGTTATTTGCCTTTTTGTCTTGAAAGAACCACATGCCCAAGAAGTGGTTAGAGTCAGTTTATTCTTAAACAAAAGAACTAATTACATTTAGGCTGCATCGGCAGCATACGGTTAACTTGCTGGTTTGTACCCCAGTGTCAGGCCATGGATAGATACTCCTTTCATGAATAGCTGTACTGGTTGAAGATGCTGAACACACTGTTGACCTGACTGTCCCTTCTGCGCCAAAAAGTGTTTCTTCAGCTGATCAGTCTGAGTGAGGGAACGCAGTAGATCCTCCTGCTCCTAGCAAAGCCATCCATTTTGATTTAAAAATTTGAGGAAGGCCATTGAAGCGGATTTTGTTGCCTTTTCCAGAAAAGCTCTAGAAGCAGAAATCCAGAGCTGAGATTGCTGCTGCAGGTACATAAGCAAGACAGTCTAGTCACTGTGTGAGCATCCTCACTATCAAGCCTGATCTGTATGAAGGATTGCTCACAGTTTCTGCCTTCCCCTTAACATGACCTGTTGTCAAGTAACATGGGATTCTTCTGCAAGTTGGCTTGTTAGACACCTTGTTGGCCCATGAGGGTGAGCTGTGGAAAGGGCATAAAGGAGCTATCAACACATTAGGGCTTTTATCTGCACTGAAAATGGAATATGTTATATTAAAGGGAGCAAGCCTGTATTTCAGCCCTTAACCTAGCCAGGTTAGCTAGTTTGGGCTAAAAGTAGCTACACTGCAATTGATGTTTTCTCTTAAAGGTCAGCAGAGGAGTTAATGTTATCTCAGTAAGTCCTTGTTCCTCTCCAAATAGTTTCTTTATGAACACTTCAGCCCTAAGAGATGTGTTGTATACCATTCTTATATTACATGATTAGTTTTTGCTGGCTAAAAAACAGCAAGCGTAGTTTGATCTTGACAAGATCATTTGATTGCATTGTTTAAGAAGCAATTCACTCACAGGCCTTCTTGCCTTGTCTTCCCACTTCAGAAAAGAATGCAGATAGGATTGACTCAGGGCCTTTTTATAAGACAGTTTGCACTGAGCGTATAAACAATCTTCAGCAAAGTCTACAAATACTTTTCTGTACCTAGGAGTTCTCAGTGTCATTTTAGTTCAGATCAGCATTGCGCTTTTGAAGTGAATATCTGATTGTCCCGATGTTCCATGCTTTGATTCACATCATCACGTGGTATTGAAGCACATGAACTGAATTTCTTTTGGATTAAACTCAAGTGGAAAGTGCTGTAATGCATCTAATGCACTCCAGCTGCAAATAGGCACTCAGTCAATTGGGCCCTACTACAGCTTTTTTTAAGTTTAAAAAAAAAAAATGTGTGACAGGGACATCACATCCTCATCACCACCTATTTTGCTTTAAGTTAACACTTCTCCTGGTCTATAAACACTGCAGATGCAAGTTTAAGGATAATCTACTTCAAATTCAGCACCTCCCTATTTCTAGTTTTACTTTCTCTTTTATAGAATTAGATATTCGTCATGTAGTCACCCTCTCCCAACTAATTCTAATACAATCAGAACTCTGTCAAGATACAGTTGTCTGTTCCCTGGGCAGAACAGCCAATTGCAAATGTTATATTTAAAACTAAAGGTCCAATTACAGGACCAACTTATGATCTCAGTTGAGCCAATATAAATCTGATATAGTTCATTGACTTTAACCTGACTGCAGTAGCTTTATTCCAGATTTGCTCATGTGTAATGAAATCTAGTTCAGACCATGGCTCCGATTATTACTTTTTAAAAAATTAACTAGTAACGTAAGTTGCAATACAGAGTCCTTCCACCTTTGAAACAGGGCTTCATAATTATCACTTGTGGGTCAAAACCATATATTCAGTCCAATGGTGCTTCAAGGACTGAAGTACTTTAAGGATTTTGCTTAAGAAAGCAAAAGATGTGTATATTGAGGCATGAAGACTTAACAACACTGCCTGGAAATAAAGACTGGTCACCTGGTATAATATACATAAATACAAAAAAGAGTTTGTTTATCCAAAGTAACCGATAAAGTTAACTTCCTTTCTGTGCAAGTGCTGTAGAAGTATTAGGAATTTTTATGGGTTTCAGTTTGCAAGGTTTGGTGGAATTCTCTAAACGGGAGGTACACTATGCAGAATCTGCAAAGGCTACATTTCTGCAGACTGGTTATTTTCAATATCCAGATTGAGAATGGAGATATTGGCCTAGAGTTTCAGTGCTTCCATCCTATTCTTTAGGGGGTATGCACATATGCTGACTTTAGCTCTGTCAAGCAATTTCTGTGTAGCCCAACCCTTCCAAAAACAATTAAAAGCACTTAAAACTAGGCTTTTGCTCTGTATCACTCCCCAGAGGAGCTTGTCTATCTACAACAACTGATGCAGTTTAGTGAGGCAAATCTTTGTAGACAAAATTCAGATTTTTTTTTTTCAGTATATAGAAACATAGTAGTTTTCTGTGTGTGTCATTAAATATGTAGCAGAAATTTGTGTACAGGTTGTTGGTTTTTTTTTAAACACATAGAAAGAAAATACTGTCTCATTTATGCACAATGTGGTTTAAAAACCCAGGTAGGCACACATGACTGCCGTAGTGGACACAGGTATTGAATAAGCGAGCACCAGCACTGCATAGTCACTTTTCAAACCAGAACTTAAAGTATGTTTTCGAGTTTTAGGTGAAGACTCCCCATCAGATATTTAGCATTTACACCTTCTTTCCTCTGTTTTTTCAAGTTCTTTATCTTTCTGGGATTTCCTTAACAACAGCAGACACCTTAAAGCTTTTTGTCTGGTTGGGGTTTTTTTGACTTTATGCAGTTCAGTTACATTAGATGATTGCAATAATTCAATGCCAGTTCTATTTTGTCTGTCCTCTTTTTTTCCTCTCCTTATTGGCGTGTTTCAGAGAGTCCAGGGAGTAGTTTGCATTTCCTTGTTTCCCAGTACTTTAAAGACTATCAGAAATCTATCAAAGGAAATACATGGCAGTGGAACTCTCTTTTGGGCTTTCACAGTCAGCCTAGTCCCCTGGTTTCTGCGATAACTGTTTGTGAATTGCTAGAGAGGAAAGGAACATACCCTCTCATAAGTAACTTGCTTATGTTAGATAGTCCAGTTGAACTAAATATGACTATTCACCCCTGATATTCAAGGAAAAAGAGTTATTCAGAAAAATATTTAAGTAAACATTTAACATAAATGTCTCTTTCAGAGCTGTCCAGATCAGGTATCATTTTAAGTAGGTGCTATCTTCAAGGAAGCTTTGATCCAAAATTCCCTGAAATTCATAGATATCTCACTTTACTGTATAGAATTTTATTTTTGCCAAATTAACTAGAAAGAAGTTAAGTGAATAATGCTCTGCCTAGTTAGTTTGCTGCAAAATACCCACAGATAGTTGATTTTCAGAGTCACTATCAATTACATTGGAACAGAGGACTAACTGTAGGCAGTGAGTACTAGGTCCAATAAAGCACGTGGGGAACAAACATAGGGTTAAAACAGAATTCAGGCATCTAAACTCAAACTATGCTGCATACCATGCATTAAATATATAATAAATAAATACATTTCAATTAAAGCTAGAAGTGAAATTCTTGACACTGACCTGAGAGTCAGACTCTTGCATAACACAATCTAGCACAGCTCTGTCAACTTCAGTTTAAGTATGTTTGCATGCTCGGAATTAGTTTCAGGTGCAGTAATCACAGAAAGAAATCATGTGCAGAGACACAACTTTTTAAAGAAATAACAGAACTGAAACAGGTTTAGAGAATTATCCATCAAATTACATTTTTAAGAGTGGCTATTAAAATGTTGATGAAAGAATATAAGATGATGAGTCAGGAATACTAAAAGACCAAATGCATGGGTTCTACAAGATATTACACTAAGAATTTCACTTTATAACCCAATGCGATTAAATAGCATACTGCTGAAAATGCAGATGTTATACTACTATAGTAAAAAAGAAAAAAGTGCCTTTTAAAGATGTTTCTAATTAAATCATGAAAGATCACAAAGAAAATAGGGAGGGGCTTTGCTAAGAGTGCAGTCATATAGAAGTAGCAGGATTTGAGGCTGATCTCTGAATTTTCCCTCTTCAGACTACATGGCCTTGAAGCCACTGAAAGCTTGAAAGGTTTTTCTGGTGAAACTGTTATGGTTATGTTGTACTGCTTGGTAATACGGGTGAGCTGCTTGTAAGGAAGGATAGTGTTTAAGGAAATCCATTTTTAGATTCACCTTGGGCTCATTTTTCTAAGGCAGCTAAACAGGAGGCAACACTCACAGCAGTGAAGATTCCTGACAGCTATGTAACATTCAAATCTCAGTTAGGCATATTTTAAAATGGCAGTGATAGTGATGGATAGAAAAAGTAAAATAATTCACCTGTCTTTCAAAACAGAGGTGTTAGTATAAAACAAAGCTTCAGCAAGGACAGCAGGATTTATGAAAACAATCATTTGTATATGGGATTTTTTTTACTTTTAAATAATCCTGATTTCTTAGTCATTAAATGAGAGACTATTTCTGAACTAAATGAAGTGTTAACATTCTATTACGTTCTATTGGGTTAGAAGTGCATGTCAATAAATATTAAAATAATCCGCAACACAGTTGAGATTGTGGACCTTGCTTAATCTCAAAATATTCCAGTGCTTGTAGAATAATGTCTTCTGCATTCCAGAGGCTTTTCTTCTGCCGTTCAACCTACTGTCGTTATGTATTGTTTGAAGGAAGCACTTAACCATAAGAAGTTATGGATTAATATGTTCAAGTATGAGAATTAAGTCCATGAATGTATGCCAGATCCCCTTGCTCTGGGATATTCCATTCATACACTTAAATCCATTTTTACAGGGTCAAGCCTTGCTCTGTGTCGCTATTTACTTCTACATAACCACGTTCTTCCCGGCCAACCAGGAAGTGTCTTTCTGTTCAGTCTAATGTTTTTTCTCCTTTATGGAAATTAAACATTCTGATGTGGGAGCTGATCTTCTTCACTTCCCAGCAGGTCAGTAGTAATTACTTGATTCCATGCTGTCCACACCCTTCAAAATCTGAGACAAGATACACCTAAAAATCAGGTGCTGATGGTATTGTGAAACATATTAATTCTTGCAGACCTCTTCTGAAAAGAGTTGAAGGAACAAATTCTTTATAGAGTTAGACTTGCCAGGCTCCTTGGCTGACATCCCAAACTAAAAGCTCTCTTGCATTTTTGATGTCTAGTCACATCTAGTCTAGATATGACCTCTTCACCTACACTTCTGGGGAACTGCTTTAGGTTGATTGCTTTATTCATGTCTTTCTTATCTCTAAAGTTCTCATAACTTTTTTTGTTGTTTTAGTACAGTGACCATACTATTAACCCAGTCAGTAGTGTCTGAATTAACTCCAAATGATTGAGCTGTCTGGTGAAGTTCAGTTTGTATTCTGTCTCAGAGTTAATTGGGTTTTATGTGGCACATCTACTTCAGAGAGCACATTGGGGCCTATAGCAGTGTGATATATTATAGATTTAATGCATCCCAATCCATTAAAAACTTCGTCAGATTCATTAACTGTAGTTTGTACATCCATTTGAGTAGACAAACATGTTTGATCACATGCATTTGCAGTTGGCCGTTATATCTAAGCATGTTTGCTCTTCCACTGCTTATAACTTTAGCCAGTGGCATCCTCTGTAGAAAGAACAGTTTCGCCTCATGTCCTGAACATTTTAATTTCTCAGTAATGAATCATATTTAGTATTTTAGTATTTGAGCATGGATGTCTGTTAGTTTTTTGGCACATGTTTACCACTATTACATTTCACATTACTTGCAAAACTACCGCATGTTGCCTTTATTTCTAGCATCCCAAACTATCATCGAAAGGGTCTGGGTTTGAATGTTTGTATAGGAAGAGAATAATTAACTCAGTTTCTTTGTTACCATCTAAACTTTGCTTTCGGAGTACATGCCCAGGCATGCAATTTGGTTTGCAAATATTAAATTTTTGCTGGACATAAAACGATTTTGCTGAATGGATGCTGTCATGGTATCCAGCCAAAGTTGTGAATTTTAGAGATGTGACTCTAGATACCATGGCTATTTTTTAAAAAGCCTAGCTGCTGAGAGCAGCTTAAGTTGATAACATTGTGGCTGTCAGCAGAGCCTTAGAAGCACAAATTCTGTGTTCTCTGTACTAACAGTAAAATAGAAGAAAAAGTTTTTTCCTTAAAGCAATGACTTTAATGATAATCTTACGATTCATCGGAGGCTGATTCCTTATTTATGATCATTTAGAGGTTGCAAGTATTATGCAGTCTTTCCTCATATCTGTTCATCCTGGTGTTATTACTTTTCTTGTTGTTGTTTTTGGTTTTTTTAATTGTTTAGCCTTGAACTTTGTCTTTATTGAGAGAAATGTATTTTTTTCTCAGATACATTTCAGTTATTTTTCAAAAACGTGCTATTTCATTTAGAAATATTTTTGTTATCAATGTAAATATTCACTGGTTTTGTAACATCCAAATTACTTGATACAATAATACCGTAAAACTATAACTATTTATAGCAAAATATTCAGCCTCCAAACAATTACACGGAAACTGAAATTTATCAGATTCTTAAAAATATTTTACAAGAATATTTATTTTATACTTAGCTAGCCTGTATTTATTTAAAATGTTATTGTAATACTTTTTTTCTAGAGTTAACATTTTTCATTAAGAGAAAAATATAAGTGATCATTCTTACAAACCTTCTCTAGACTTTTTGATGAAGAGGGAATGATGTTTTTATAGGGAAATAAGCAAATCTGAAAAGGATATAATCTTCCTTACAATACTTATAAGCTTCAATTAAAATAAACCCCGAACTAGATCATTTTGGTCCAGTCTTTTGAATATTCCATGAGTAGGCTATTCACAACTAAAACATTCTTCATTGTCATGTGCATGTTCAAAATACTGCTTAGTGGTCCTTCCATGCTACTAGTTGAAAAAGGAAATGCTTATGTACCGATAACTTTTTGGGGTAGATCAATATTTATTTGACTTTTTTTTGTTTGTTGTAACTGTTCAGCAATTTCCAGCTATTTCTGATTGCAAAGAAATATACAATAGGTCTTGAAACCCTCTGCGCCTATGACATGCAACAGTGCACATGGTTTGTCTCTTTTCTGTCATATTTTTTGAACAATTCTTCCAGGAAAATTCAGGAGTGCTTCAACTGCTTCTGGGGTTGCAAAATTCCTTCCAGCATGAGGAACAGTTGTAAGTTCATTTGCTCTACTTTTGTCAAGATCCCATTAATTTCTGACAGTATATAATTAGAACAAGTGGTGGTTAAAAAATTCTCGCCACAACTAATTTCCTGCTCCCATTCAAAAGCATAGATGAAGGTCATGACAGGCTATGCTCCTTCCACATCCCAGCATATACTGCCTCTAAAAATTCTGGGGTTGATACACCTAAAAAGGCATTTCTTCCATGACATTATGAGTTTTTCCCTTTTTAAAGACAAACAAAAACAGATATCCCAACCATTTTAAGAGAAATTCAGTGGAAAAATCAAACATGTTCAACATACGGCATCCTAAAACACCTGATAATTTAAATCTATGGTAAATGTCAAGAACGTTTTCACTGTCCTCCCTACATTACCTCACTTGGATCATTTGTCTTTCAAAGGACTAGTAAACCTTAATTTGCTTTAGCAGCTTTGAATAGATTTTTATTGTTTCTTACCACAGCCTTTCAACTCTAGTAATTTGAAAACTAAATATGAACTGCAAAACTCAATCAATCCTGTAGTATTCTTTTAATATCAATTTTTATATAATTAGCTCCCAAACTGTGTTCAATTACTGGCAATTATTCTCATGCACTTTGAGGGACAACAGTAATTTCACACTTAGCAGCATTTTAAAAGGAAGGTGATTCAAACACTATAGAAAAAAGTTCCTCTCTCAAGAGCTATACTGCATTGTTGCAGACTTTATGAGAAAAATAGCATTCCACTGTGCTACAATACCAGAATTCAGATTTTACAAAAACATACATGTATATATGATTCTGTTTGGCAGGTAGTTTATGTTAATATTCTTATAATGCTAACTAGGCCTATTATAAGGTTGGCTGTGTTCTTTTTAAACCGATAAAATTACGGAAAAATCCACAGAAATTGATGGGCCAGATTAGGACTAATAATTACAGTGATATAATCAGGATCTCTTACATCCAGATTCCTTTCTCTTAAGTTGTCTTACAGATATTAGAAGCATCCCTCTTAGAACTGTTACAAGGTGCTCTCCCTCAGTTTATAAAATCATATGTTTTCTCATCTTCAGCCCATTCTTTCTCCCTATGCTGTAAGAATACGAGTGGAAAGGATTGGTGATATCATTATGGTACTATGGTAATGATATACAGCTTCTGTTCCAGTGAGGTCATTGGAACTATCAGTCACTTTGTAGGGCAAATTATTTTTGTTATATCTATTTTGTTCCTGGACTCTCTGATGGATCTTGTGACAATTGGAAATTCTATTTATTTATGTGCATATTTTTAAAAGGTTGTCAGTAGAGCCCAGAGCATTGACTGGATACTCTTATTATAGAGTAGTAAAAATCCAAATAAAGAAATAAATCAAATGACACCTTCCTCAAATGAGAGTTACAAAATGGAGCTAACAGATATTGATAAGTAGCAGTCTTCTGAAGATCTTCTAAATTATCTAGCATGTGCTATGAAGTTTAAGCAGAGGAGGCACAGAAACAGAAGAGTTATTGTCAAAACAGCACGCAGATACTTAACAACAAAAATAACAACCTTTTGTTGGCAAATGACAGCCAATCTTAGCTCTAGTGTATATCTCAATGATATGAAGGAAAGTTATACGATAAATAAAATTCTATGCATTGCAACTTCCCAAACACACTGAATGGCTGAAGAATAAAGACCAGTAACTAAATTCCTGCAAAGGGTATATACAAGGTTATTTTAGTTTAGATGCAAATTTGAGGTAGAGTCCTACAAACACCGTAATTTGTTGTTGAGATTTCATTCTTTACAGTATGCTCTAATTTCAAGTGAAATGCTGATTTAAACCTCTATAATCATATTAAGGTGAATTAAAGCCAGCCCGCAGTACTAAGCATGATAACCAGTTGCAGGTTTTTGCAGTATCTTGTATTGGGTTGGTTCATATTTTTTCCAGAAAGCTGAGCTGTATCTTCTTTCCCCATTATGGAATACCAGTGCTATTATGTATCACCAGGAAAAAAGTCAGAACTTTATAAAACTGTAAGAGTCAACTACAGATCATGCCAGTGACTACTTGGGTAACATGAGTGACAAGAGGAGAATGTAATAATAAAAGGAAGCCCCAAATCATGCTCAGTCAGCAACACTTGAAAAAAGAAGACCTAATTTGGGGAAAAAAGGTTATCAAAATGCAATGGAGCCCCTTGAGGACATGAGTAAATTATGACTCATAGGCTAAGTAGGATCTGTCTATGGGGAAAAAGAGGAGCCGTGCATGTATAAACCCCATCTTTGAAAGGTATATTAAAATGTAGACTAATCCAAAGCCCACTGAAGGCAATCGATTTTTTTTTCTGCCAACTCGGGAGGCTTTGGATAATGATCCTGCAGGTGACAGAAGCCACCTCAGAAGCTTTTGCAGACTAAGGAAAGGTATGATGTCTACCGTATTCCACCATTTGTATAGGTACAGTATTGAAAACAATCTCAATGCGGTTAGCAACACTTAACAATCCACAACTTCACAGCAGTAGTTATCCTCTCTAAAGTGAGTAACGTCTCTGAGAACTACGGACAAAAAGTATTTATAACGAACACTGTAAAGACTCTGAGTTTACAGTTCATGAGGGAAGTAATATGCATTTTAAAATTAGGTTGCTCTAATCTAGCTAATTGCAGTGTTTTTTAGTATTGTAGATCTTAACTATTATGTGAATAATGTCTTTTAAAAGAAGTTAGCTAAACATTTAACGCATTTACACAAGAGATCTCTAAGGATATATTTTACTGGATCACATAGCCTCAACAAACATTTTAAAGTTGAAAAACTTTAGCAAAAGATAAAATTCAGGGAATATAAAAGGTCTAGTTAAAACAGTCAGGGCACAGAATCTCATAGTGAAGACTGAAGTTGTATTGTGAGCTCACCTGCTTTTGTTTACCTACGGCAGTGTTCTTGGTACATATCAAAACAATACGTACAGCAATACCTAGGCACAACCTAGTGAGTTAATAATGGAGCTTCAGTCTTAACTGTGAATTCCCTTGCATTAGTTGGTATATTGCCGATATAGATAGGGTTTTGTGGCTTAATGTGTAGCAGCACATAGAGTGTCAGCTGGAAATCCATTTTGTAGTTGCGGAACGATATACAGAATACAATAAACCCATTCCCACCTTCCCATGCCTTTCTTACAGTAGGAAGCCAACATTTAGAAACCCATAGCAAACAAACACCTGCTAAGCATAAATCACAAGCATAAACACAGCACTGGACAAGTTCAGAGAGATACAATGGGAGAAAATCCATGAAAAACCTTAATAGTCATTAGGAGAACCAAACATTTATTTCACAAACTGACAGGTGGCCAGTGAATTGACTTCAGAACAACCATAAAGACAGAACTGGTTATTATGCTAGTAAAACTTAAACAGCGGAGCTTTTTAATAAGCTGCACTCTGTTAGGAGTACACTGAGGGAGCCCAAGCAGGAAAAAGCAATAATCACATCTAGCAGTAACAAGAGGATCAACTAATATCCATCATAATTTCTCCCTGTTTTGCTTCTCCCTATTAGTATGACATTTAGTAGTAGAAGCTGCGTAACAAGATACCGAGCAAAACAGGTGCAGAAACAAAAGCATCTTCCATTTAGAGAGTCAGCATTTTTCTTTGAAAAAAAGTCTTTGTACTATGCAGGTTGGAGCCCAGGTTGCCCATTGTTTATACCCATTGTGTGATGTGTGCAGTATTTTATCTCTTCCTGCAGAGTTTGGTTGTGACATACATAACACACGTACCCATAAAGTTACCCAGAAATGCACTGAAAAGGTTCAATATGTGTCACGGCAAGCATATTTCTTTGTTAATTCCATAAAGACAGTCTGGAGAAGCCAAGTCTGCTACAATTTTCGTGTCCACAGTGGGGAGAAAACACCACATTGTGTGCTATCATTATCACAGAATTATAGTGTACTATGTAATACTTTTACTCTTGCCAGAGAAGGATAGTGGAAATGGCATTGCCCCATTACTAATGCTTAATGTATGACCAATCAGAAGCTGAAAATCATACGACCAGTGGCAGCTTATGCCACCCCATCAGTTAGTAAATTGGATGCGGTTTGTCAGATGGACACAATATCCCTCCACTGTAGGTGGTCTCTGTTTCATTAGGTTTCAGATTGATGGTAGTGAACAATAATCCAAAAGTGTGCAATAGGTACATCAACCTCATTTTTCATTAACAGTGCTTCCCAAACGTATTGGAAGCAGGTACAAAACATAGATTTTGTTTGGCTTACTTTGATCCATGCAGAGACTATCCGGTATCTGACTTCGCTACTGGAGGCTTATGCTTTCGGTTAGCAAAACCTGGTACAGCAACTGGATGAGGTGTTTTTGATATAATCTAGTCATTTAGGTATGATGCAGAAATAGCGGGTGGCAAAGCTGCTAATTTTTTTTCAATGAAGTAACGAGCAACCAATGTTTTATTTAGATACAAGGCATTGGAGTTACTAGAGCGTCTTTCTAAATTATGTGATAGATACAAGAGTGGTAGTGATTTTTTTTCTGTATTTCCCAAGAGATTAACAGGAATGTTAGTGCATTTTTGCTGCCTCTAAAAGAAATGAAAAGACTGAAAGCTTTTCCCAGGATGGCTGAAATGACACACAAAACAACTACTGGTCTACCTTACACATTTTTGGCTTATAAGCATATGTTTTACTTCACAGTGAAATAAATTAAACTAAGATATTACGCTGCTCAAATACTGGTTAATTGACAAGGCATTTTTAAAGCAGGGGACTTTGGATCTCTGCAAACAACATAGTATTTATAAAGATGGCAGAAAAACTGATATTAGAAACCACAGCAGATGAGTAAGAACTGTTATCATCAGAACTGATATGGTACCACATGGTTTCGCTATCTTGAATACAGTTTTCTTTCTAATTTTTATATTGAAAAAGCTTGGACATACATTATTAGCAAGTTAAACAGACTTTTAAAAATAAAATCAAAGCTCTAAGTAAACTATTATGAAGCAAATCACCATCAATTTTCTCTTATTTAAATTAGTTTTTATGTTAAGATGAATGGACCTTATTATGTAGAAGTGTATGTACGGTTAATCATGTAACATCAAGCTGTACATGTAGTCAAGATAGACAATATGGTTTGCTCTTTAGATGCATTTCTTATCTCAATTTTACAAGAAGTTTCCATCCACAATATTTCATTGTCTCATTCTGAGAAATGTAGGTCTAGGTCCTGAAGATTTAAAGAAACCTCTCCATTTGAACAGCACGAACACGAGCGCTGTTCTCTATGGGGCTGAGGGAGGGGGTTGTCTGTGTGTGCATGTATTTGGCATGAATTTATATGGAATATATTGATGCAGGGTCTCACATCATGCCATTTTTTCAACAGCATCTCTTATCATTGTTTAAGAATCTTTTCACTTTTATGCTTTTCTGTAGTTATCTAACATAACTGGGCAACTTTTCTTCTGAAGTTCTAAAACATATGTCCATTGCCCTGGTTTTTCAGCCTTGAGCATATCTCTTTAATAGATCACTTTCAAGAAGATGATACATTGATATTCTGCTTTAATTAGTGTCATGAAAGAGAAAAAGCCCTTCAAATGTCAATGACTTGCAAAAGTTGTTGGAGCATCTTCTTAAAGCAAATCTGAAGGACTGGCCCTCACTATTTTTTTTCTTCCTTTCACATGATCCTATTAGAGGAGTTTTTTTGTAAACTTGTGTTATAAACGATTATTTTTAGTTAAGAGAGGCACCAGGAAAGATTAAAAAATGGATATAAAGACATTTTGGTTCTTGATCTTCTTTCTTCTCATCTCAACCTTTAGAAAGTCTTGCTGGAAGAACACAAGGAACAGCAGGAAGGTTTCTAACAGATCTTTGAGACCTCCTTGCAGTCAGATCCCGGGGGAGCTAGAACAGTATACCTCTGTGGTTCAAAAACTCTTTGGGCCAGAAAAAGGGGCCTTTATCTGCTGACATTTCAAACATATTCAATCAAATATTGATCTAGAAAATCAGCCACTTTTTCTCTAGCAAAGAAATTAAATTAGTGCTACCTACTGAAGATCTACAAATGGTTCTCCTGAAGATAATGATAGTACCCTAGGCTATTCCTAGGATCAAAAGTTTTTATGGACACAAAACTGATTTAATATTTTCTGTAATGCATGGAGAAAAAAGGGTGAAAGATCTGCTTGCCAATAGTAATGTGCTGGAGATTATCTCATGTGGCGAGTCCTTGCATCAAGGAGCCATGTAGGTTTTTCAAATCCATCTCATCTTTGGAATAAAAGAAAGAGAATGTAGCCCATTTCACCTTACACAAAGATTTTCATCATCAGAAACATCTGATACCTCATTTAAGTTGGCTCTGGTAGTACATGCTCCTCTAACTCATAAACATTTCCTATCTCTGTTGTGTTCTGTTTTCAAGATGTCCCGTATGTTGCTTTGGAAGAAGTGAGAAGTCTCTTCTTCATGCTCTAAACACTAATATATCATAAAACATGTCTAATGTGCAATAATGGGATAAAGATTCCTTCAAAAATATTGTTGAAACATTTTCGTCATTTGCATTATGAAAAAAGGTAGTCTTTACAAAAGAGCATAAGAGTTTAATAATTTAATTAGTAGGCTATTCTATGAATCTACTGGAAAAAAATAATGAGGCATTAGTTTTTATAAAAGCGTGTCTCACATTCTCACCCATAAAATCATGTCTTGGGAATTTAATTACACTGAGACAAGCAATGGAATTGTTACAGGCTGAATCAGGAAAGAGTGGATTTTTCACTTCTCTCACTTCTTCATGAGAGGTGCATAGATTTGATGATGTTTTGAAATTCTGTCAGTTTATATTCATTACTGGACCTGTATAATTGGATTAAATTTATGCAAAAAGAAGAGGCACTAAGTATAAATTATGTAAATGTATCGAAGCATCTCAGGAGTTTTGAAGGACTGACTTCATAAAGAGTTAGTTAAGCAGTTAGGAAATTCCAGGCTTCACCAAAGACTGAACTATTCTCTCATCTGTTGTTTGGTTTGACTGGTTTGGGATTCTGTTTGACTTGTTAACTAGTTCCAGTGTTTAGACTATTAGTAGTTATAGATAACATTAAATCATTTTAAATAATAATCATTAAATATTCTGTATACATTTACACAAAATTGTTTAGGTTGGAAGGGACCTCTTGGATCATCTAGTCCAACCCCCTGGCTCAAGCAGAGTCGGCTGGAGCTGGTTGCCCAGGACTGTGTCCAGTCAAGTTTTGCGTATCTCCACAGATGGCCTCCACAGCCTGTCTAGGCAGCCTGTTCCAGTGTTTGACCATCCTCACAGTAAAAAAGTTTTCTGTGTTCAGACTGAATTTTACGCTTTTTAATTTGTATCCATCATCTTTTGTCCTGCCGCTGGGCACTAGAAGAGAAGAGTCTGTCTGACTATTCTTCATTCCCTCCCATCAGGTTTTTATGCATGTTGACAAGATCCCCCATCAACCTTCTCCAGGCTGCAGTCCCAGTTCTCTCAGCCTCTCCTCACATGAAGAGAGGGTCTTAAGTCATCACATCACCAAAATAATTGAGTTTACCTATCTTGAAACTGTTTCCACAATGCAATATAAATTTCCAAGTAATTTAGAACTAAAAAAAATTGACGCGTGCCACCCTTTCACTAGAATTTTTCTAACAGTGATCTTGTATACAATAGACAATCCAGTAGAGAGGTAGGGACTCCTTCTTGTAAAAGGACTCCTTTGTGTAAAGATATTTCTATTCTGCATATTGAGCTCTCAGGTGTTCAGAGAGCTCTGAAAATCACTAAGGCATGGGAAAAAAACCTCTGTAACATGAGTTACATGCAGATTACATAATTACCAGGCCCGTGTTAATCCTGTGTATAATATATTGCAACCCATGTTCCTGGGAAAATAATAATATAGATTCCTTTTAAAGGAGTTACAGAGCATCAAGATGTGGAGTTAAATATTAATATAACTTAGAGGATTACTTCCCAATTTTAGGGAAGCATTAGTGAAACTTCTATAGCTTCCAGTCGCCTCCCTCTACTAAATTCTTTGTAAACTCAATGAACTTTCCCAGGATATCTTAGGGAGGTCAGCAAGTGGATTAAATAATTCCCTCTATACTCTGTTATTCATTCCCTTTTCCATCTTCCAAAATATCGTTGGGCTTCAGAAAAGTCCTTGTTTCAGACACTGGAACGCTCCAATGTTGCTATTAATTTCACTTTCATCATCAGGCAGAGGACACCAGCAGAGCAGGGTCTCATCTTTCAGGGGGAAGACAGGTAACCCTGACGTACCTGCCTACAGTCTGGTTACTTTCATAGTAGTAGCATAGCCCATTCTTTGGCCTTCATTAAACTGATAACTTGCTCTCAAGGGACAGAGAACCAAGAAAATCTGCTAGTTAGAAATACAGAGAATTTTTATGTTTGAACTAACAACTGCAAATCCTTCTTTGCAGGAACAAGAAACTTAGCCTCTCACTACTGGTAATGATTTTGCTTGCTAGACTATCCTAGGGAGCAATTACCTGTCAGGTGGGGAAACAGGTTGCTTGTTTGCTTCTGAAAATGAAACCTTGCAGGGCTAAAAGAGGTTCCAAGTGTGCTGAGTGTCCTCTCAAACATAAATGACAAATACGGGGAGCCACACATTCTGAAGGAATTCAATTAACCCTTTCAGACAAATATTCTAAATAATGAAATGGCCAAAGTTCTCAGAATAATACTCCCTAAAATTAGTATAATATAAGTACTACTTTTAAATGAACCTGATCTGGTAAACAAAAATTTGCTTTTCTGGTTCTCTGTATACAACAGGACATTCACATACCAATTTATCTATTAGAAATCATTGAATGTGTCATAAAAATGTGGATAAAGGTAAACTGCTTAATCATTTAAGTCTAGCCTTTCAAATCGTCACAAAATTTAAAGAAATCAAGTAGTCACAAAACTGGAGACAAAAACAGAAATTCCATGCCCAACAAAGTTCCCGTAGCTTTCAGTCAAAAAAGATTTCACTTAGTTTTTGCCATGGATCAATCCAACTAGGAGATCCAAAAGGAGGAATACATGAATTCTCAGTTTTCACCATAGTAGAATCTGACATCCAAGTGCGTGCTACTCTGAAGCAGGAGTGGCATAGTTTAATATATTTTTTAATGAACTGGAAAAAGTGATGAGCATTGAGGTGATAAAATTTGCAGGTGACACAAAATTACTCAGGTTAATCAAGTCCAGAGAGGGTAATAAGAAACTTCAGAAGAAAATAAACAAGTTAGGTAAACGATCAACCTGATGGCAGATTAAATTCAGTGTTGATGTATGCAAATTAACGTATTTACACAGATTTTTTTTTTAATCTATTTTTACACTTTAGTGAGTTCTACATTAATTGTATCAAAGGAAAAGGACCTTGATAGCATTGTCAAGAGTGCAATAGAGTTCTCCACTTGGCATGCAGCTATAGTAGAAACTTTTGGTACAGGAAGGAAGAATAATATGAAAAACTCTTTAATGTCATTAAATCAGTTGTCCTCCACATTTCAAACACCATGTACAATCCTGGTCACCAACTGCAAACAGAAGTTTTGCAAAATTAGAAGCAGCTCAGTTCTCTCTGGCAAGAATGACAGAGGATAAGGAGAAAAGACTGAAACAATTGGCATCAGCAGCTTCACAGAAGGGCTACATGATAGATATGATAAAAAGCTACGAAATAATGTCTTGATAAGGATGGTTAGGATCTTGTCATGTATGCTAAGAACATTCAGTGAAATTTAAAGCAGAAGACATACTTCTCACACAATGTGGAGCTTGTTGCTATGGGATGTTAGTTTGGCAAAAATCAAAGTGGGGATTGGACATTTATATGAACGTAGAGGTCTTAAACTCTGGAGTTAAATTTTTCAGGTTACTTTTTTCTTTGCTTTGCAAAGATGGTTCTGCAGGAATTGCTTCTATCTGTTATATATAGACTGCTCAATCATAATTTTCCTCAGAGTATTTATTCAGGATGATAATTCCCCATTAAGAACATCTGTAGTAAGATAAACGAGGAGAACTGAGAGGTAGAGTGATAAAGGGGATAAGAACTGCTGTGAAAATAGAACCTAAATGCAGGTAATGTACTTTTAGTATGGGTCAGCTGTGCTTTAATTGGGAGCTAAATTTAGTTGAATTAGTAGACTACAAACAGGCGACGCAGATTGCTAAAGAGCTGTCCTTGAGTTAATTTGGTGGCATACTAGTACTTTTGAAAAATGCTCATAGTTTTTGTTTAAGGAGAGTTTTCACTAGTTTGTTTAAGGTTGATTGCTATTGAAATGGCATCCACAGAAGCAATTAACAGTAAGCAGTGCTTTACTGTAACCAGTGAAGAAGCCGTATACTGTACAGTGTGGTGAACGTGAGGTTTAATAAATAGAAATTCCAAGGGATTTTCACAGGTTTAGTAGAGTGGTGACATATGTTATCATCTTGCTCACCACAGACTGGAATATGATTTTACACTGTCATGTCACATCGGCCCACGATAACCAGAAGTCATTTATTTCCTAAGAAAATAGTAACTAGATATGACAACCTGTGTTGCCTCATGGTGAGGTTATGGTAGTATTTACTGATAATGTGAAGTATAACTTGTGTCATCTATTTTATTTTTCAGTAGAAATTCAGAGCATTTCTAAGGTAAAAAGAACAGTGTAGCTTTTTTGTGTCTTTTCTTTTGGTTGGTAATATAATAAGAACTTCCTTCACTTCCATAAAGCTTACATTAAAAATTACATAGAAATTCTGAAATTAAGAATTAATATATCTTCAAAGTACAATAAATAATTAGACTGCTTTGTAATTACAAAATTCCTCATTATTTAACTCCAATTTTTGCAGAGGTAGGCAGAGACATATCTTTCTGTCTGTTTCCTTCTCTCTCTGTCTCTCCCCCCCAGGTCTCTTCTGCTTTTATTTTTCTAGATAGGATATATTAGTTGTATTTTAATGCTGCAGAATCTAAAACGAGACCTCTATTAAACTACGAATGCATAGTTACCACTTTGTTTTTATTTTCCTCAGAAAACATAAATAATTAAACTTGACTGCAAATAAAAAGATTAAGTTAGCCTTCCTACTGTACTACAATCTTTTTTCCTTTATGGTTTGTCTAGCAGAATGGTAATCCTGTACTCTTGCTAAGATACGATGCTAGAAATTATCCCATAAGGGTTCTCTTCATTTTAGTCCTTTTGCAAGATGGATGCAGTGGATGTACACAACACAATTTAAAAGGCTTTTCATCAGGCTTCTTTCTTGATTTCTACTGTAAATTCCAGAAGCTACAGTAGTTTAATGCAGAAGCGTAGATGTCCATAAAAAGCTGTAGGAAATGGTGTATGTTATAATGCTGTTATAAAACTGTCTGTGATATTAACACACGCTGTATATTAAATACACAAAACTGTTACAATAACTTGAAGGTTGAGACAAACTCATGAAAACAAATAAATTCTTTAGGACAGTAGGCAAAAGGTTGTTCTTTGCAAAAAGATTTAAATAGAGATGTCCAGCAGTCCAAATTAACCCCTCCAAAATAAAAAGCATTCTCCCGCTAGTCATGTAGTCTATGCACAAAAATCCATGCAGAACATAGATTGTTCAGGGAAGGTCTTCGCTTTTAGGCACCCAATTTATACTGGGGGGAAGGCAATCTCCCTATATATGAAGAGAGTGAAGGATCCTCCACAGAGCAGTTCGGAGCAGAAGCCTAATTCAGGTGTTCGCAGGCACTCTCTGTAGGAGCCTTTCTTTCTGCATGGATTATACAGGAAGCTTTTGGAGACTAACGTCCTCACTAGAACAATGGTCTCAGTTTACTGTCAAATATCAGGAGGAATGAATACTTCCCTGTTGCCTGTCACATTCATACCATTGGCCCCCTCCCAGTGTGTCAAATGACAAAAAAACCCCAAAATTGTGAAAACTGCCTATAAAAATGGAATAAGACACTAATTAATGCACACACTCTGCTCATCGTTACATTATTGTAAATCCATAATAACTCCAGTGATACCCTTACAGATAATTTAGCTTAGTTTATGAAAGAATTATCCTACTTTGTGTGAAGTGAAAGTAGGAACTTGTATTATCATAATTAAGAACCTGAGTGTAGTGACTCAAGACAAATAAAGTGGTTGTCCCATAAACCTGACGGGGTTTGCAACCCTTGCAAATGTTTGGGGTTTTTTTAAGCAGAAACAACTTTGCTATTGGATTTCCTTCCTGAGAAGGAGAGAAATCCAGTTGTTTTTTGCGTTTTTTTCCAGTTAACTTTGAAAGATAGATAAATGTTGCTTTTAGTTGTATTAATACAATACATGGAAAACAACACCATCCAGTAAGAGATATATTGGGGATCCAGTATTACAGGGCTTCCAGAAATGTAAGATTTTGTTAAATCTTCACATTTGTCTGAGATGCCTGAGCAACAATGATGCAAGTGACTGGAAATTCTGAAAACTAAACACAGTGAAGTTATTTGTCTCGCAAGCATTAGACATGTACAATGAGGTACCCACTGTACACAAAGCTCCCTTTTACTTCAACAGAGAAAAGTAGTCACTGAACTGGTTTAGAGTCTGCTTCAAGGTGAAACAACCTGAGCCCTTGGCTCCTTTGACTAAATCTGGACTAACTATACCAAGAGAGTCCAGGTGATGTCAGGGTGTTCTTAGCCAGATGAAGCCCATCCTCAAGTCTGCAAAACCGGTGTCCAAAGAAATAAACAAACAGCTGGAAAATGCAGCTCTTTCAAACTTTCTCAATCTCCAGAAGCTAGTATAGATGTACACCAGCATAAGCAATGTAAACACTTCTCTCATAGGCATTGTGGCTCTGCTTAGAGCCGTCCGGAAAAAATAAGATTATTAGCTGTGCAGTGCCAGTTGGTAATTACATTCACAGTAGATAGGAATGCAATATTAAAGTATGTGTGAAACCTCACTGTTTTAAAAGTGATTTTTCAGGCACACAGTATGGGTCTTTAATGTGTGGCAGTGACACAGACTTAGTTCAGGATAGGACAGAGCACTCAAACTTAATTTACTAAATTATATATCTTTTTTTCTCAATTTATAGCATTACCACCTGAGTGTAAGACTATTTTACATGGCAGGGTCCCTCATTTATGGCTTAGCATAGTGCCTGGCTTTTAAAATGCCTCCTAAACCCACTCAACATTCATCTTCTCATGTTTTTTTTGTCTCTTGAAACATCAATAGAGTGAAAGTACAGATATGCTTAGGCACAATTGCATTGAATTAAAGGTGGCTGCCATTTCAGGTAGTCCCAAGGTCATGAATAGCAAAATATGAAAATTTCAGCTCTTTACTGTTGGTCAAAACCTTAATATGTTCCATGACCCTACACTAGATTCTACCTATAAAATGAGAGAAGCTTAATAAATCTCTCTGTAATAAGTATTACACATTATGACAAGGAAAATTTAGATCAAGCTTATCCTTTGAAGTTTTAATGGACACTCCAATTTGATGACAGCAACTCACCTATGCTTGTAATAAGTTCGCAAAGCCTGGAGCAGCTCCAGTCATCTTGGACGATAGCTTTGGACGACAATGAACTCAGGCAACTGCAAGCTTCAAAGGGCTTATTCAAATATTCTAGCTCTGGTCTTACCAGGCATTGCAGGCAAACTTTTAAATACGTTTCTCTGTATCAAAGAGTATTTCTAGCTTGAGCTGTTCATAATAATTTTGTCCTGTAATAAAATTGCAAAGCCTTCCAGTCTGAAAAGGATTAATCAGATATGCCCCTTTGCTCCACCCTTGTGCAAGCCAGAAGAGAAAAAAAAAGGAAAGAGAACACAGCAGGGCAGAGAGAACGGAAAACTTGGGTCTGTACCTTTCTCACTGCTTTGTGTAACATCAGGTCCCAACTGGGAATTCCACCAGGCCAAAGGTAAAAAGAATATAGCCATGGAGCATGACAACAATAGGCAAAGAGTCGCTCTAAGCAACACGTTCCCTTCTGTGCACTTACTGTGTGTGTTGGTGGATAATGTTTCAACTCACCCTGCCATGTTCTGTGACAAGGGAGAAAGCGTTTGGCTGCCAGATGCTAGCAATGAGACAGAGAGCTGACATTCCAGACTGCTGCAGAAGGGCATCAGGACGATGTGTAGAAGGAGAACATTGACCTGCTATTTTTTAGGGGGAAAGGCAAAGGGATTTAATGCATCTACAGCTCTAATGTAGCCCTAATACAATTCCAAATAATATTGAATGAGAGGAGAGAGATGTAAACGTGTTCTCAGGCAAAGACTGGATGAAATGGATGTTTTCTTCTGTGGGAGAAAATTCTTCTCATTTTAAAAAAAGTAAATAGTCAAATGTGAGTTTCCCTGACTTCAGTAAGGCTTTGGATAGGAATAAGACATCTCCTCCATCAGAAGATGCATAGTTGGGACCTTAACTGCCCGCAACCTTGGGACTAGGTATCTAAATATACTCACCTACTGCCATTTCAGAGACCCTGGGGTATCCTAGGGCCAAAAAAATTTCTCTTACTACCTGGATTGTAAAGTGGATGTTATCCAATGTTCGTGCTTTGGACAGGTCGAACTGGAAAAAATAATGCAGGAGAGACAAGAAATAATACTAATTAAAATAATTTGTAGTCTTTACAATTTAAAGTATAATAAATGATACAGGAGTTTCTAAAAAGCAGCTCTTGATATAAATGCACTGTCACTTTGAGATGAGGGCAAATGAGAAAACACTGCATATGCATAGAGACTGAGCCCGCTTGTTATTATGAGCTGGATCTTGCAAACCTTTATGCATAAATTTAACTTCCTGCATTGCAACTCTCTTGATTTGAGTGGGGCTGCAACCATGTGTACATGTGTCATTTGTATCAATCTGTCTGATAACGAGCATCTAAAGGATCAGAACCGAATTCATTCTCTCTTTGCATAGGAAGGATGAAGCAGAAATAATGCTGTTTGTCTAGGCATTATGTTCTATAACGGCAGTGTTATGTACACTGTAGACATGAGTCTTTAGTGATTAAAATTTCTTTAAAAGGCAGGGAAAGTCATTAAACTTCTCTAAGATTAAAAGAGGAGAATGTGGCCCTGTACATTTTTAAAAAGCAATTATGCAATAAGGATATAGTTTACCAACAGAAAACACGAGGCAATCAGCTTTGAAAGGCCGTTCTTCCGGTGAAAACACAAGAACCTGCCCCTATCCAGGCACAGGTCTCCTTCTCTTTTCCCATGAGTCAAAGATAACTTTGATTTCCTCAGTGAGCTGTCTTTCTGGGTGAATGTGGCACCACACTATCTTGGCTTATATTTTTCATTCCCAGTTTAACAGTTATAAACACCTTTCAACATCAAATAAGAGCAGCAGGGTAATCCAGATAAAAGAAAATTCTTCAACCCTAACAGCGTGACTCAGATTTATATGCCTGTTTCAAATTTCTGTTCCTCGTTCCAAGACTTGCAACATTTCACAAGTACCATATAATGTGCTACTTGATTGGCCTTTCCAAGGATACAAAGTGCTGCAACACATTGTTCGGGAGTTTTATAGGTATGCATCCCTACCAGTTCTGGTATTCATTGAAAAAATATATCATGGGCTTCTCTTTCTGTGCTCTACAATCTTGACGTTTCTTAATATAAGGTTGTCTTCCAAGATGTCAAACTGGTTTTGAATTATTTTACGGTGTTCTCAGTTAAAACACTGTCATGTAAATCAATCACATCCTCAGTTCTCTGTCAGGGACCTGCAATCTTAGAGTACAGCTTTCAAATGGAATCAGTACTGTTACTAGGTTTCATTGTAAGACAGCAATGATCAGTCTGGGATTTACTTGTTACTGTCCCAGGTAAAACCTTTGCTAATAAATTATTACCAAGGGTATGAACATTCGGAGTCAGTTTTCACTTGTTTAACCTTGCTCCAAACTTTGCCAGTTATCGCTGTTAACCAGGCAAATACCACATATTATTATTGTCCTCATGCAGCTCGCAAATTGGAGGAGGGCCAAGTGAGATGGTCAAAGCTTAAATGCAGCTTACAAGCCAAGGGGCAGAGGCCCCTGTGAGGTTTCTTGCAGCTTTTTCTCACAATTTAGCTGTTTTCCGGGCAGCCAGATGCAAGGTTACACAGCTGCACCATGTCAGAGCTGACTCTGGACATGGGTGAAAGAAGCTGTAGAGTCTGTTGGTACGTGCAGGGCCTTGGCATACTGTACAGGTAAACAAAAGAGGCAGAAGAGAAAGTAGTATTAATCTCATTTTACAGACTGGACACTGAATCCTCAAATCTAATGTCTTGATTTAGAGAAGTCGCTCTGGCTCATCTTTTAAGCCCATGCTTAAATCTGTTTGAAGTCAGTGCTTAAAACGGCTGTGAATAGGGATGGTATCACATGTTTTCTGCAATCATGGTATAGGTAATTCACCTGAGGTCATGGAATTCATATGTAGCAGAGGTGAGCGCTAATCCCATGTCTTCTGAAGTACCAGGCAGTGCTTCACTAAAGAATCATCGATCTTTTTTCTTCCCTCCACTGAACTCATTTTTGTTATTTTCTTTATTATCTTATTCCCTGCAACTGCTGACCTGGAATTTCACCTAATTTATTACCGTAACCATGATATTCCTGGTTAGTGGCTGATCTAAGAAATCTCATTCACGTTACATTCCTTGAGTCCTGCTTTCCCAGGCTTCAGCTTTGTGCTTTATGTGGAGTAAAGTAGGTGTAAATCACCGTCACTGATTATTTTCTTATTGCTACAAAGTTTCTTTAAAGATTTTACAGATACCCATGGTTTATAAATGATTTCATATGTCCCAGAGTACTAATGTTTATAACTGGTAGTTAAAGCATCATTTATTAAACATCTTTTGAAACATCATCCATATGTGTTTCCACATGTTAAGGCATACCTACAATAATTTAAGGTAATTCCTATTAATCTTGTAACATTAGTGAAATATTTATAAATGTACCTAAATTTAAAATGTCACCATTTGATTCTCCTAAATCAATAACCGTTGACAAATTACTGGTGAAGAATGATGTTGCGTTAGAATAATCCACAATTCTGGAGACTTCAAAGCTTCAATGCATAGTTGTTTCTCCTTATATCATCAATATATGCAATTTTGCTACGTTTCCCCCTTTCAGATTCATAATGTATTTCCTGTTGTCTCTTTCAATGCCCTCAAATCCTGAGGGGGGCAATCTTGTAATTACATGCATTAACTCTATTATATTGTGGACTTCTATGATTCTGCACCCACAGAATGAGTAGCTGCTGCGTTCTTAAATGCCAGCTACTCTTTAACTGTAAAGGCACCTACTATTTTATTGGAACTATTCTTGCTTTATTACTGTAAACAACTTTGATCATAATGATGCCATTTGAAAGAGCTGATCAAGCTGAGAAAAATGACACCACAGCCATAAAGTCACACTAAATTTTGCTATTAACATTTTATAGTGCATATAAGGAAAGCGTTCCAAGTTGCAACTACAGACAAAAGAGAAAATTAATTTTACATAGAAATGTAGATTTAAGCATTAGCAATATACTGGTACAATCATTTGCACCATATTCTTAAGCACAACAGATGACCCTCTTTGTAGATAAGAAAGCATGCTGGTTGTCATATCTTAGATGAATCTGTGCTTGCTCTGTGGCAAACATGAGAATATATTACAGCCTTTATCCCTGCAACAAAGACAGAATTATTATGTTAGGAAGAAAACATAGAAATGTCATATAAAACAGTTTGAAAAGTTAACAGAAAGAAAACACAGTTCACAGTAGAGCTCTTCTTAGAAAAGAAAGCCTTAGTTGAAGGCTAAATTGCTTTTTCCAGCAAAACTGATCACCTGACCCCTAGGATAAGTTTGTTTTCTGAGATATATGCAAAGCGTTCTGTTTGGTGGCAACTGGTGAAGTAGTATCCTCCTTTGGACAGAGTTAAAAAGTAGAGTAGACTGGTGTCTGTACTGGGAAATTTCACTGAAAGTGACTTAGTTTGGGCTATATGGTAAAACAAAGTGATTTTGGTACAAGTATGCTGTAAATTCACCAAGGAACTGCAAGTAACGGATCCAAACACTGAAGTAACTACTAGCTCTCCTGTAATACAGGGGAAACTGTAACAGGGTGAAATGAAAACAAAAGGTAGTTGGTAGGAAAGATAGGCAATTGTTCTAATGTGAATAAAAGAAATTAGACATGCAGGGCTGGAACCTGGCCTTCATTAAGGTAATTTTCCTTTTATCTAATAGCACAAACATGTCCTCAAGCAACAGTAAGTGGGTCTTTGGATGAGGGTATCCTGGTATTACTTCAGTAGGAGAAATGGCAGGGGAAAAGCAACATTACAGAAGCGCTCCTAATTCTTTGTAGCTTCCAGCTGCAAGGACAGCCCCTTTTTGGTCTTAAGTTGCCCCAAGTTATGCCAGTGATTGCAGTTCTCAATTACATGCAATGAGAGCTCTCGTCAGCCCTCCTGTCTTACTGTAGCAGTCTGCATTGGAACAAGGGGGGCAAGTATCTGGCATTAGGAAAGCGAAGTAGAGGAGATCCAGTTTCAGCAACCGTTGGATCTCCCTTTTCAAAGGGCAGAGAGGGCTAGGAAAGAAGGAGGAACTTCCAGAGTTCAGTAGGCAATGTCGAAGGAGTCCAGGTTCACAAAGCAGCTTGGGCAGACATCATGGTCCAGGGACAAAAAAAAGAATGAAGCTAAGTTGCAAGCATTTTCTATTCCCTTCCACTTGGGGAAAGTGAGGCTGCTAGGAATGGGGGAGCAGAGGGGCTCTGTTAGTTCAGAACAACACTGAATTACAGTATCTAGCCCTCTACTGTCTGAGCAATGCCAGCTATTGGGGGTCACAGTACTGTGACAATACTCAGTACCTCCTCTGTTTGTTTTCGTGGGGGGTTTTTTGTATGTGTGTTTGTAGCAAAAGGACTGCACTTGATCTTGTAGAGCAGCTCTTTGACACTGCTGCTGGAGGGACATCTCTTTGCAGATTATACTGGGAGTACAATACCTTCACATGAAAGTGGAATAAAACTGCCTCACTACAACCTCTGAGATGAGCTACTTGCCTTACTGACTTCTGAGTACTGTATACTTAATTATAACTTTGAGCTTTCCAATTAAAGGGCTAGGCTTATGCCTGCGTGCCTTTATAGGTACACTGCCTTGACTACCCAAGCCCAAGGCCTAGCAGAAACTAAGTGCATTTGACAAAGCTCACAATCGGCTTTTAGAAGTAATGCACATTTAAGAATTTTAGAATGGTCTCACCTGAAGGAAGGTTAAACCAAAGGGCATTCAGGTTCTGATCAGCATCATGCTTCTTTACAAGGCTACAGCAGAGGTGTTAGATCCTTCCTGGGAGGTATAGCCCTGTCCTCTGGAACAGTGTGGAGCTGCTTTGCCTCAAGGGGTGAAAGTGGGAAGCGAGTATCCTCATAGAGCATTATGCTTGCTAAGCTAATGGGAGTCACGCCTTTCTAAGGAGTGCAGCAGGCTTGTCTCTAAGGCCAACGCATGAGATGCATTGCTGAAACTATTACCTCTTCCTGCCTCCTTTAGGATATACTTCCCTCAAAAGCTATTTCAGTAGCAGCCTTTACAATTCTTTTTGCGTAAGACCAGGAGAAACTCCTTCCAAAATATCAAATAGGCAGATTACAATGCAACTTTATATTGCACTTCACTCGCACGAGATGCTGGGTAGGTATTGAATTGTTACTTGCTTTTTTACACGGTGTATTAGGTCCTCCGGTCTTTCAAAATGTCTGCTTTTTTTTTCACCAGTCTCCCACTCATGTTTCTCTTATTATTTCTTTCAGGGCAATAGCATTATTTTTCCTTTCAGCCTGAATTTTTGGATAATTTTAATTTTAGATATTGTGTCTAATTTTATGGACTTTTGCATAATAATGTGGGAAGTTCTGTGAAGGTCCACTGTTCTGATAAGACATTTTTGTTTTATTGCTAAGGCCTGGTAAAGGGAAAAGTGACATTTTTAAAACAAAAACCTGGTAAATTAATAAGCTTCATAAATTACAAAATCTCTGAACACCAGCTGCTGAAATACAATAACTCTCTGACCTGAACCTATTAAGTGAATAAGTCTGCTGTACATAGTTTACACCAGTGATATATATTAAAAACAGCTTATGTAAAAAGAATGCAAGATGTCTTTGGTAGAAGCAGGACTTCTGTCCAATAAGACTCATCCCAGCAACATGGGCTCCTCTGCTATTTTGTACCTTTCATTTTTCTTTAAAGACTGACTAATGGCAGACCAAAGAGAACATAGATAAGAGAGAAGAGAAACAGCAGTTTTCAAAATATCAGACATCTTACATATGGAATAAGGAAAATAAAGCATGGGGGAGAAAAAGAGAGGAAAAGAAATCATTTCTTTCTTAATTGGGATCTAGGGGACCTGAAGTCTTGAAGCAGGCAGCTTTGCAGTGCCCCACTCCTCTGACATTCAAGTTTGGTAAATGGCAGCTTGGTTATTCAACATCCCAAATGTCGCCATTCTTTATAAAGAGGAAAGATACATATACGTACGTATCCTTGCGTAAGAAGCATGAGAATTTCCAAAAAATCCCCAAACCAAACTAAACCCCAAGCAGTTCTCTGCCATAAAGCTATGGTAAGAAATGCACTGATGCATATGGAGAGACCACCTGATTTCTTACTGACACTTTTATTTCTGTAACAGGTTTTTGTTTATTCTTCAGGGCAGAAAGGCTGCATTTTCTCTTGCCTTGAGCAAAATTCTCTAAAACTGCTAGGCAGGAAATATAATATCCAATATCCTACTATTTCTCACTTCATTATACTAATATAGTTTCACATACAATGAGGCAGAAATAATGAAGAAAATATGCTATAGCAATGAGTCTTTATGTGACTACTTTTTTAATATAGTCTTGTACAGTGCATTTTCAGATCCCTTATATGTGATTCTCTTTCTGTGTCTATTCTAATACATTTAATTGTACATTTTCATTTGATAGGAAAGCTGTTGGGAAAGAATCTGAAAAACACCACCAGACAATGGCCCTGATTCTCGGCTGTCACAAGAGAGCTCTCAGGGCTACGTGAGTGGTGATCTGGGGCGCAGTGTCTTTCACGAAAAATCTTAGACAGTGCCAATGCCAACAAAATCAGTAGCTTGGGCTGGGGTAGGTATGCATTAAAGGGCCTGAACTTATGTGAGGAGTCTTCTAAAGGATGAACTCTTGAGTAGAAGTGTTAAAAACAGCTCTGAAACTACACTGAAATAACATTTGCTTAGTGCATCCTTGCTGTGAAAGCAGTCCCAATACCAGTGTCATTTGTGCCTCGTAACAGGCAGAGACCTAAGACTTTTCCAACAGAAACCCCTCTGAGGACCGTATTGGCTAATGCTTCAACAGTTTCAACAAAGGACATTCAACAGTGGTTATGAAGCCTTTTTCAAAGAAACATATAGCAGATGTTTACTTATTTCACATTGGCTGTATTACTCTCTAATATTTTGCTTATATGAATACTTGAAGTCCTCCAACAGTTCAGGGCGTTTAGGAGCCAGGAAACAACAGCTGTAAATGTGAAATCTACACTCAGAAAAGGTGCTCATTGGCATCTCTAGAGGCTGATGACCTCCATTTATCTGTACGTTGATAGAGCATAGGCAGCAGCTATGTTTGCTTCTGCAGAGCCTCCAGCACAAGGCTGCCAGCATTGGTCATTCTCCGTGCCCAGTCAATCCATAGCTATTTGAGGCTTGCCAACAAGGACGCTAACCAGTATCACTCAGAATGGTAATTTCTGTGGTGTGAACACTTGGTGATAGGAACTGGACCAAAATCAGAAAACTCACTTCATCTTGGCCGCAGAGAGAGTTGTTATATATTAACTCCTTTGGGTCACTTCTAACTCAGGCTGATTTAAAACTAAAGACTTACAAAGTTTCTAGTATTAATCTTGTAAACTACTTGTTAACTCAGTCCAGCTGGTCTCCCTGAGTATAGTTTTCTACAACTACGCTTCCAATTTGGTTGTCATTATTCACAAGGCTTTCTGGAAGTGCTGATCCTTGCATTTAACTTCATCATGCATTTCCTCCATTATATACCATCTGAAATGGCATTTGCTACTTGTAGATAGATAAACACTGGATACATCTCCTAAGGGCTCCTAAAGTTTCAAAATGGGATTGGTCACTATTATTATTTAAGGAAAATGTATCGTTAAAATACACGTACACATACTGCAGACTAAGAAGTTGCATATGAGGAAAACACTTTTTTTTGGTATGAAAACCCTATTCCAAATTTTCCAAACTCTAACCAAGCTTACAAAACTTTTAAACATTCTGTTGCTTTTAAAACATAAAAGCTATTCCACCATTACAAGTAGTCATTGTGTCTGTTTTCCATTAACTGGATTTAAATACATTTACACAGTTCTTGTGTGGAAAACAATATTTTAATTGTGTGCTTTAAGGATTATTTTTATGCAGCATAATGAAACAATTACATGTTTTAAAGTTGTTTTTCCATTGAGTTTAAGAATGTACTCCCTCAAATTAATCTACCTTGTTTTATTTTCTGCACTGTTGACTCCTTTCTCCACAGTTTGTCTTTGAAGTATTGTTATCCTTTTGCTTTTGACATTGTCAGGTCACAGTATTGTAAAAACTAATAATGAAGTCATGTGTCCTGACAATTAGAGATACAAAATAAAGGCACTTTAGGTTTGGCATTTGGTGATTATTTGACCTTACTGGATCTTAGAAGCACTATCCATAGGTAAACGAGTGTGTAGAAGAGAGTTCCAGGCACAGAGGCTGGCTGGTAAGTCACAAAGCTGTGAAAGGGATAGTCCAGAATAATTGTACCAGTTCTGCATTATGTACGTGCATGCTCTTCTGATTGGGTTAAAGCAGAAATTAGATTTTCACCTGTCACTCTCTTTGTTGCAGAATTTCATGCAGTAAAATGGTATAGTAAAACCTGATAGTAAATAACAGTAATAGTAAAACTATATAGTAACAGTAAAATAGTAGATAGTAGTAGTAGAAAAAAAAAAGTAATAGTAAAAAACCTTATATAGTAATAGTAAAATAGTAAAACTAGATAGTAATAGTAAAACTTGATCATAAGATGCGGTAAATGAATTAAAAACTGGGTAAGTAGATGGCAGAGAACAAACGATAAAACAAAAATAAACACAAAAGCATCTCAATGGCATCTAATTTTTAACATATTACACAGTAGGAAGAATTGGCAGGTTTTACTTGACTTTGCTATGGTCAAAGCACCCCCAGAAAGTAACTTAGAATATCTCGCTGATTTTCCAGGACAGGTGAACTGATGTACCTTCATTGGAGAATCTAACCTAGATTGCTATAGGGCTAGTACAGCTGAAGACTGGAATACTGTTTCCTTAAGACTTTGTATTTCCCACTTGGGGAGAAAGTGGGAAAAGGAGAAAAATCTGTCAAGCGAACTATCAAAAGGAACAAAATAAAAACCAAAATAGATTTAACAATACTTCAGTAGAATCACATGCTCTTTTGACTATCAGTGAATCTCACAAAAAGCTTTACAAAACTTTGAAAAATAAAACGCTGTCACGTTAGCATTCGACAGTTCAGCGCAAGCCATGCTTGCATTTAAAACGAAAAATCTGTCCTCTCTGAAAGATGAAACTTCATCCTGTCTTGTCTGTATCACAATACATAAATAAATATTCATTAATTGCCATGCAGCAAGGAGGTCACAGAACAGAGAGAACTATCCCTTCTTGGTACAGAGGTGTCTTTCCTAGGCTCATGGCAAATGCATATGACAATTTGGGAAATGTCAATAGGAGGTACCATACTGGATCACGTGGAACACATACAATGCCCTGCCTCTACATTAAGTGGCCAGGACCAGATGCTTCAGTGGAATTTGTAAGAAAACCCATAATGGACAATTATTGAATTTGCTCGTGGGGGAAGTTTCTTCCTAATCCCAGACAGCTAATGATTGGTTTATGCCCTGAAGCATGAGGGTTCATGTATCTCCACCCCCAACCATTTTTATCCTATCTAAGGTATCCCTGGGCGCTCTCATTATCCAAATAAGTGTATAATCCTTTTTGAATCCTACTAAGCTCTTGGGCATAATGATAGCTTGTTGCAGTGAGTTCAACAGGCTAATTATGCATTGTGTAAAAAAGTATTTCTTTTTATCAGTTTTAAATTTGTTTCTTTTCAATTTAATGGATGTCACTTTGTTCTTACATTATGGGGAAGAGTAAATAGGAGCACCCAATTGACCTTCTCCATACCATTAATTATTTTATATCTCTCGATCATGTCCCCACTTATTAATTTCCTCTTCCAACTGAACAGTTCTCATCTTTTAAATCTCTCTTAATATGGAAGTTTCTCCTTGTCTCTGTTCCTTTCTGTTGCCTAACTTTGGGCTTCTTCCATTTCCACTATGTATTTTAAGATGGCATGACCAGAAATTAATACCGTATTCAGGGGAAGTGTGCCAACAATGTGTATAATTGCACAATTACAATATTGTCATTGTTTTCCTTCCCATTCTTTATACATTCTTACATTTTGTTTGCTTTTTTAACCTCCACTGCTCATTGATCAGATGTTTAATTGAGCTGCCCGCAGTGACCCCCAGGTCTTTTTCCCAAGTTGTTACAGTTAATTTAGAACCCAGCAATGTGCATGAGCAATTCAATCTGTTCCTTCCAATATGTATTTTCATATTTGTCAATGCTGAATTTGGCTGCCATTGTGCAGGCTTATTAGGTCTCATTGAACATCTTTGCAGTGTTCTGTATTGCTGACTAACCTAAATAATTCTTTGCTGTCTGGAAAGCTTACCACCCTCCTGAATGCTCTCTTCCAAATGACTGAATGTATTTGACAGTACCAAACACAGGACAGTGCTTCTGGCATGCTACATGTGGTCTGTGGCTGGTTATAAGACTACTTTTGATTAAGTATCTGACTAAGACATAGGGCTTAGAGTAACTAGAATTTCCAAGAATAAAACATAAAAGCTAAACCCTACCTAAAGTTATACATTAAATTAACTCTGGTTGCCCAGTTAGTCTCCATTTGGACACACGTCACACTCACAGTGAATTTCCATATAATGTGCAATTTTGTTTGTGCAGGCATAACCATATAATGAGATCTTATGAGCATTACAAAGGGACAGAAGTTTGCTGCAGAGCTGTGTGTGTGACTTTAAACAATACCCTGCATTTCAGACTGCAAAATCCAAAGTTGTAGGCTGTCTCTTACCAGTATGTATTTTGCACTGGTTAATATGTGCCCCCTCTCTGGTGTTTGGTCAAGGCGGCGACAACCTGCAGGTTAGCAGGAGAAAGCTTCTAGGTCTCAAGATCTTAAATTTCTCTTGTGCAACAGAGACTCAAAAAATTTGTCTTTGAATGCACATTTTTTCAGTGTTAATTAATCTGAATAAATAAGAGCACATTCGATTTTTCAGAGTGACCTGAACTTACCTTAATCATTGGACAAATTTAAAACAAAAAGAAGTGTATACAAGTAAACCAGAGGCTTAAGTTCTCGATTACGAACTTGTACTAACAGTTCAAGTGAAGTACCCAGAGCATTATCTGAAAGGCAGCTTGCTTTGACGTGTGTAAGCAGGTGCTTTGGAGAGCTGATTTTTTTGCACATGTACTGTTTTTCTGGAGGAAATCAAGGTAATTGCAATAGCAAAGCTTGCGTTTATTTGTGGCCTCTTGCAATCCATTCACCATCAGGTTTTTGTTTTGCAGCGTTTTCATGCATCTCCAGCTTATTAACATTTTTAGAGAAGCCGCACATGGCACAATAATACCTCTTCAGACGTGAGTTGATGTGAGGGGTCATCATGTTGCGCTGATGTTAAGCTCTCATTTTCCTGAGCACCACATTGATATAAAATCTTAGCATGCCTATATACTTGTAGTTGTGCTGATATGAGAGCTGAGGGAGACCGTGGGAATTCACACACACCTTTATCCACTTTGGGATATTCTTGCATCCTAGCATCTAATTCCCTCTGGAATTTGAAGCTCTTCTGTACCCTCTGGAAGCTTATTCTTTTACCTTCTCCAGGAAACACCTTTTGCTCCATTTCCCTGAAACATCTAGATGCTGGAAGTGCTTTAAGTGACGAGCAGGTAAACAAGTCGTCTCTTTTGAGGATGGCACTACTCCCACTGTATGCAGCAGCCTACAGAGTGCAGGAATGCAGTAGGAGCTTTCTATTACTTTCACCAGGCCATGGAACAGGTCATCATAAATCTTATCTCCCCATTCTACGGGAATACATTGTCTCTGCAGCACACCTGAACTACACTGACCCTGGCACAGACCAGCTCTCAAATGGTGGCCTTCTGTGCAGTTGCCAAACTAATGGACTGAGTACATATTGCTTCTGACATCCTTAACCGTGTTAGACAAAACCAGCCCAAATAGCACAAAACAGAGGAAAGACCTGGAAATATGGCTTGTCCCTATACAGAACTTGAATCTCAGAAAATTTAAAGCAACGGACATGTAAGGCAAAGAAAGGCTGGTTTAAAGAAAAATGCTCACAGTTTATTTGAATTATTCTAATTAATTTGAAGGATCTGGATAAATGATATCATTGCAGGTACAATTTTAAAAAATCACAGCAGGCTATAAGAACATCTATGTAGAATAAGATGTAAGCTACACTCCACTATTGTTTACATTTAACAGGCCTACCAGGATATGCATTTGCTCACCATAAAAACATCCAACTTCTTGATATGCTCCCGGTTCTAAATTGCAATTTTTATATGCACTAAATATTAGTTGACCTGCTTCTTTGTAGTGAGTCTTAGGGATCATTGCTGACAATTTGCAAGAAAGCAGTATATTAAAAAAAATCAATTACTAATTACTTCCAAATGTTTTATCAAATGCATTATGTGCACTAAACATTGGACATATCTTATAATTGCAATACACCTATTATTTTGCAATGCATTTTTAAAATTGAAAACAAATCACTTCAGCTGATATGAGATCTTTGATATCTGTATCTGCAGAAGTTTCTTGTGGGTAAATATGCAGGATAAAGAGATAATATTTAACTGTTACAATTAACAGGCATGTGACAACAGCTCCATGCATTGCACTGAAGAGGTAAATTCTACAATAAAATTTCCTTTCAGCTTTTTATACTAAGTGCATTCTCAAATCAGTGTTAGGAATCTTCTAACAAGACAGTTGATCTTAGTAAGTAATGAGCAACACAGAAAATAGCACTGAAAGAAACCAGTGCTTACAGGACTGAATCCTAAACCAGCTGCACAGCAGCACCAAGCACATAAATTACTTCGCTTCTGTAGTTCAAAAGTACAAAAAAAATATTTAGCAATCTTCTGTATGATTCGGTTTAAACTTATATGTCCAGAAATCAGTCAAAATGCTCTTAACTGACTTCAGTGGAAGTCAGAAACATATCCAAAGGGATGCTCTTAATGTATCTTACCTATTCCCTGTAGCAAAGTTAGCTTGAGAACGCTGTAAGATTAAACCAAAAATGGTTAGAGTCTGCAGCCCCTTTGAATGCATTAGATTTATACTAGACTAGATTTTCTTGGCCAAGAGATTAGCAGACTGCTGCGGGGAGGAACGGAAATCTTACCATAAAAATGTATTTGCTGTCTTCTTACTTTCAGCCAAAACTTCTCTTTTCAAAAATATTTACATAAGTTATTTTGCCTTTCTCTGCAGAAGTTTAAGTAATCTTTATAGTTAGATTTTGTTGCTCCAAATTATTGTTTGCTTGCTCATCGTCTGTTCTGTAACAGTCATGTAAGTGACAGGAATGGTATTTAGTTTACCATATTCAAGAAATTGTTAAGTTATGGCATAGTTTTCTGTCATTTTCAACAGCAACACTACTGCGATTCATAAGGCAGAGATTGTTTTTACTTGCAGAAATCTAGAAAAGACCAGCATTGGTCTGGTAATTACTATAATGAAATTTATATATCAGCAGTGATCACCCTATAGAAAGCAATGCCTTCCAGCTTGGAGTGCAATACTGTCCTATTCAACTATTGACAGATTCTACCATAAAGCAATGACTCTCCACTCAAAAATCCTTTAGTTTGAAAGAACTACTCCTGTTAATACTACTGTAAGTAAGACCATAAAAAACACCGAATATTCTGATAAACTTCAGATGCGATGTAAATAATCATAATATATGATGAATTCTCTATTCAGAAAATGTGCCTGTACACAGCCTGCTGCCCAAGAGTACCCAGGTGCTTTATTACAAAACACAGTTTAAAAGATTACAAATATACGAGGTTAATGTAATTAAAATTAGTAATACGACCATAAATAAACAAAAATGGTATGCCAAGGCCTTACTTAAAAATGAATATAACAGTCATGTAGAGACACAGGACTGACATTCTGTAAAATGAATTAGCTACTTATCCACGGAACAGTTATAGCGCCAAAGGCTGTCTGAAATAAAAGGCCTTTCAAATACAGGCAAGAAATAATTTGTGAGAACATTAACTTATTGTATATCTCCCTCAACCAGCTTTTCCTCTCTTTTACCCTGGACTACCACCTACTTGGACAATTAAAACTTTTCATGACCTGCTCTTACCATACAACAGCTATTCTCTTAAGTGGGGAAGCAAGGGAGACACTGTGTTTAAAAAAAGAAATGATTTGTTTCTTCAGGAAAGGGCCTTTATGTTGTCAGTTCCTAAATCTTTTCTGCCTCAATTTAAATGATGCCAGGTAGTTTAAGTTTTAACAAATTTGCATACCTAAGAAGTATAATCTGATTGGGAAAATCACTTAAACTTTAGAACAAAGAAAGAAATTGCTGGGACTTAATACGAAATTTTCTGCATTACAAACCATACTGAAAGCGAAGAGAAGTTCTGTCTCAAGCTGGGCCTGAACTGGATGTATATAGAGTCTGTGAAAGCTGTGCTGATGTCATTGGTAGATTGGGTGCCCAGAATGATATCCTGTTATTTATTGAGTTTTTACTTCTTCAATAAGTTTGTTTCATAATTTGATGAACTAGCAAGTTATTTGTGTGTCTGTATACTTATGAAAACTCAGTAATATACTGTCCATTCAATAGTAATTATAACAATTACAGCATCACATCATAAAACAGTCCTGGGAACCTTTTCAGGACACCAGATGTTCTCACAGTCCTTGGTCGTCTGCGCACACCATCGCTAGGAGTGGAGAGCCTGCCCAGGGACTGGAATTTCCAGTAAGGATTTTGCCTGGCTCTACCAGAATATGTTCTGGAGATTTCTTTCCTACAAAGAAACTCGGCAGTCTTGAAAAAGTTATAGTGGATATTTCTAATCTCCACCACCAATTTACTTACTCCCTTGTATTCTTTTCCATCTTCTAGGTCTGTATCTATACTCCTTGAATAAAGCAGGGACAGAGAAGTCTTCTGCCCCTGAGGGCAAGGTGGATTAGGTGGCCATGACCACATGCACAGGATTAGCTGAGTCTCCCCTGAGCTCTCTGTGGTGTCCCTGTGTCCATACAACAGAATTACTCTTGTGTGTCTGTGTCTTTGATCACAGAAACTGAAAGACTATGAGAGTTTGTTGCCATACCATGGAGTATGGCATCAGGGCATAGAAAATAAAAGGCTGCTGGGACAGTGCTGGAGGACTAGGAAGAATGGTGGGAGGCAAGCTTAGTGCAGTCCTGTCCACGCAGGAGTGGCTGTGGGAATGCCTCCTTCCGTGTGCTCTCCCTCAAGCCATGTCCAGGTGTGACCTCAGAACTGAGACAGGGAGCAAGTTAAATATCGTGCAAGCAGTTAAGATTATGAAGAGTAGTCAAGCTTGCTTTCTGGCCCTGGACATAGTCTGTAGCACTGGCCACACTGTGAAGATGAACCTGTAACTGGTCTTTCAAATGACTGCTTACGTGTCTCTGGCTGTTGAGTAAAGTATTGTTAAGGAATCGGGGCAAGGAAGTTCCTATGGGTGGGTGCCGCAGCGCAGACATGAAGAGGTGCAATTTCTGTGATAGATTTATCATGCTGCAGCTCCCACTTGCATTCATATGCATGCATCCTTTTAGAAATGTGATACCAGATGCTGTTTCCTGGCAACAGGCCCAACACCCCCTTTCTCTTAGGTGTGAATTTTGACAACTCCAATTCACTGGAGCCCTAGTTATGTTATCTTTTCTAAATGCTTAGGGACTAAAAAGACCTCTTGCTCTTTCTGCTGTGGACTTAAGTGCCACTTGGGCCAATTTGCAGTGTTGTATTACTTCAAAAATATCTTCTCATATGAGTAGTATGATTATTACCACTAAATAGGGAAGGATGGAAATGTTCTGAATCGAACATGGATAACACAAGTCCTTTTTCACTGTGTTGTCAGTCAGAGCTGTTGTTATGCTTGGCATATGTCACATCAATGTATAATAAATGCCCACGTCAGTCAAATGCATGTTATGTGTAGATCGGATGTCAATCTAATGTTTTGTATTAAAATAGCGCCACAATACATGCACAACTTTATAAACATTGCTGGGAAGATCTTAATTTTGAAGTGCTACAGCTGCTTGTAGCCGTCTTTTGCACAACACCGTAAGAGCTTAGAAATATTTGAAAAATTAAATTTTAGAAAAGGGACAGTAAAATACTAACTTTACTTCTATGTTGTTGCTTACATACCAGGGGGAGGTCATCTAAGCCACTTGCTTCTCCGCACCGCTTGTTTGCTGTTAAGAAAAATACAGAGAAGAAGCTGCGTACCAAAGAAGGGAACTCGAGAGCAGCGGGTCCAGGGACTGGCACTGGCTGACACGGCGGCCCCACGTGCAAGTTGTGCCATGCCTAGGTGAGTTCTGCACACATGAATGGGAAAGGTGGGGAGAGGGGCCAGCCCCAGCTGAGATCTGGGAGCTCAAGCAGCGCTTCCAAACCTAGACAGACTTGTTGCCAAGGGAGAAGCTGAGAGGCTTTCAGGGCAGATGGTCAGTGGATATGGACTTCGGGGTCATTATAGAGCTGGTCGCAACGTCAGTATATGGATGTTTCCCTAGGAACTTTTTTCAACAAAGCACAGCCTAGGTGTCACAGCTGCACATACTTTTGCTCACAGAGATGCTGTGGCCTGGCTAATACCATAGCAGTTTAGAGCGTAAAAGCTTTTTATAAGCATTAATTAATCTTTGCGATAAGGGCATTGTTATTAACCCTATTGTATGCGTGGGTCATTCAGCTATCTGACTCCCCTAGGATGGTTCCAGTTTATGGTAGCAGTGGTTTTGTCAGAGATATTTTAGCTAAAGTCACTAATAGACTGAGGATTGTTAGACAGATATTGGGAATTCTAAACCCCCCAAAATTGTTTTATTGGTCAATCACATGTTCAAAGGAAGCAATCTTGCACAGAGGCAAGCCTTGAATATAAAGGCTACTTTTGGGTCATTCTGAAAACTCAATAAATTTACCACTTTATTTGCATTTGACTGGCTGGGTTCAACCGATTATTGAATAAAAAGTATGTCCAGTTTGACCCTTGATTTCATTGTGGCCTATCGCTTGGCAATGAATAATTATTTTTCCAGTTTGACATTCTGTTGTTAAACAAATGAAAGCTATTCATGTCTTCTATTAAATTAGCAGATTTAAACCCAAGAAACTGCTTTGTAAATTATAAACCAGCCAACCCAAAGTAGTTGCATAAATGGGGAAAATGTTGCGTTTCGCTGGCTTTTAGACAGATGAGAAGTTGGAGGTTTGCCTTCTGGTTTCACAAAGCAGCAGGCAAAATCAGTGACTCCAGCTCCAAGCAGGATTCTCAGGGTTTGGGCACTGTTCTGTCTTTTCTTGATTCTGAGGCAGCAGATGTTCATGAAGGAGAGAGCAGGAAATCCCACTCTATAACCCTGTTACCTAATTCAGGTTGTTACTGTTAGAGGTCTCAGGGAAATCCATACATCATCTTTCTATATTAGCGAGAGATACATGCCAGATAGACAGATGCTGGAAATCTAAAAGGACAGGATGCAGAAGTGGGGAGGAGCGTGCTCACAGAGACCTGAAGCTATCTGCTTTCCAAAGAAACAAAAAACCCCAAACAAAATCATCATGCAGGTGACTGGTTGGAGGCATGTACGACAAGTTCACAGACGAGTGCCGCCGTAGGAGATGTAGCTTAATCCTGTAGAAGGGTAGCTGTATTGTACTCTACAAGTATGCTGGGCACTACAGACTCACAGTCCCTGACAAAAAGGGAGTTAATAGCCTCAAACAGCCTCATGCCAGGGGTTGTGAATGACAGCACTCAGGCTTTTAAAAGGCAGGATGTACAGTGTTAGATTCATAAAAGAATACACACGTTTGGCATTAAAAGGAACAGCATAAATATTTTGAAATGGCTCTTGGGTTTTCGACAGAGAACATTGTAAAACGGTCTCTTTATCTTTACAAGAAAATATATGTTCATTGAAAAACTGCTGGATTGGGAAAAAGTGATTTCCTTGCAGTGTTAGAGCCCCAAAGCCTTGGTAGCAATTTTTCATCATTTTGTTAATTTTCACTAATATGACAAGTATGCTACTAATATGATTGTTCTGTTTAAAAACTAATACCACTATTAATATGTTACAGTGATGAATTACTAACAATAATCTATCACGAAGGAAAAATAGTGACATAATTAATGCAGTGTTGCCGTTGTGCAATAGCAATTTGTTAACTTGGTGCAAAGCACTCAAAGAAAACTTTATTTTTCATATTTTCTTCCATAATTGCTTTTACTTGGGTTTGCAGTGGAAAGATCTGCTCACAAAAAAGAAACTCAGCACCTGGGTCTTTTCTTTTAGGTCCAGTAGATGAATGCTCTTATACTGACAGATTTAATCTCAACCTTATTTTAGGATCTGGATGTTATCTTTTTAGGCGACAGACTGTTACCGATGTTTTTTAAGATCTTTTTTCTGCTCCCTTGTAGAACAGTGCAGCTTATTACATAGCGCTCACATTGCAACCATTTTATGACTAGGGGATACACTGTCATATTCCATTGATTAAAATACTCCCAGTCCACACATCACTGCGCTTTTCTACACGCACATTTCAAACACAATCCAGAGAAGGTGAACTAATATAGAAAACAGCTTTGCAAAGCAACTAGTTATTTTAGCATAAATACCTAACCTTCAAATGAGAAGGGAGGAAAATGTGCATGTTCCCTTTATTTGAGCTTCTTTCTGTAGTTTTAAAAATCTGCAACATTCTTTCAAACTTTGTCTGCAAAACAGCCTTTCACAGCGCCCATTTGAGATACTACATGGACTAGATCATAAAGATATCCAAGCATGATCTTATTGTTGCAGGTCTTTGCACACTTTCTTCTGTGATCCTTATGTCACAACCCATCCCTCTACTCATGTCCCCATCCAGGCCAGTAACTTAAGATCTACCGCCCTTCTCTAAAGCACGCAGTAAGCACACTGCTGGCTGCACAGGCAAGAGCTGCAGTCAGTAGTTGCTCCGTCATCAATCTATCTGCTGCATTTTGGACTCCTTGCTCTTGAGACAGAGACTGTCGTTTATTCCATTTTTCAACAGTACTACAGGGTCCTCTACGCTTGTGCTCATTACATGGTAGTGTGATACAATAGCTAATTATAAAATAAATCATTAACAGCTCTGTAAAGCAAGAGGAAATACTTTCATGCTGTTCTGGTATGGTATTGCCTAACTTTCCACGGCTGTGGATTACTGTCCGAGAAGCAAGAGGTTGGAAAATGACAGCCAATCAGACTGGTGACACACTGTCTCTAACCAGCAGATATTGAAAGACTATAGGATGTCTCATAGGATCCACTTTATCACATATGCATAAGCTGCAATAAAAAATACTTTCTTGGTTACATTTCTTTAATATTACCAGTAGCTCTGCCATGTTCTGCTGTGCTGGACACCGTAGTAAAAAAGTTGAATAATAAAAATCCTGAAGCAAACAAAAGTTTGACTTGGTAGAAACATTTCTCGAGCAATTACTCAGCTGGACTTAAACAATAGAATTCATGTTAGATTAAGTACTGCATTTGTTTTTTAAATTGATGAATAGAGAAAGGAAATTTAAGCTATCCAATGTAATCTAATTTAATAAAAATCTCTTTGTCATTCTCCCTTCTTTGTAGCTGTGGAGGCCAACACAGCACTGCCTGAATATTCACAAAAATTAATAATGCAAAATAAACAAATTTGTCCAAAACTTACTTTTCAAAGCATAACAAAGACTTTTGCCCGCTTTAAGAGCACATGAAAATTGGTTTCGCTCTTCAGTGAGCCATATCTAAGAATGCAATAAAAATACCCTTGTGCATCCACAATGCCTAATTTTCACAAAGTTTTATGCCGAAATAATTCATTTTTGAAGGATTGTAAAGAAACACCTTTCTAAAGTCATGTCTCAAATGCTCTGGCATGTCCCTTGGAAAAGCTAGTGGAATGAAGGCAAGATCTGAAATCAGTACAGCATGATGCCACCATTTGGAACCACAACAAAATTATTTCTATCTTCACTCTCATTTAAAAAAAAAAAAAGCCTAAGAGCTGAGTATAGATTAAATATAGTAATTCAAATCTGGCTGAGAAGCTGCGAACTTTTATGCCAAGTTCTAGCCTGAAATGAATTTAAATGGCCACAAGTACAAATTCCATGGGGAAATTGCAATGAAATCCTGGCAGAGAAATAAAAATGGAATCATAAGCAAACAGCATAACTTCTTTTAAGAAGGAAGAGAAGAAAGCAGAAACTAGGAAATATTCTCAAACTTCGGCTTAAAAGAACAAGAAAAAAGTAGGACAGCCGGGCTGGGGTCACTGTGAAAAACTAAGTGACAGTGTTTGTTTTGGTGTATGAAATACAGGAGTGATGCCCAACTGTAAGCGGTGGCCTGACAGTTGCCAAGCTATAGAGAGCGACTCCAAGGCCTGCGTGGCAATTCGTCTGCTCTGGGCGGCTAATGGCCATGACCAATCAACTTCCCACTATTTTACTGTAAAATAGTTTAAAAATAACTGTGCAGGTCTGAAATGGTAACTTGTAAGACAACTCTGTATTCTTATTGACGGAACGAGTCCGTGCCAGTGTAATATACATGTATACTCCTTTTTTTGTTATTTTTCTCTGTGCTCACTGTACATAAAGAGAGATCCTTATCCCAAGAACTAACAATGGCTTTACAAGGGATTAGTGGGACTTAGTGGAGGTTTGGGGGTCCAAACTGGTGATCCCTTTGCAGAATGAGGACCTCTGCCAAAGGCAGACACAATAGTTAAGGTACAATAATGCGCAAGGCGTGGGTTTATTTTCAAAGCAGAGGTGGTTGGCTACAGGAACGGTGATCATTACTGTGCTGACACTCTCGGGGGAAAACGTATTGGGAACCTGTTTGATGATTGGCATGCTGTCACTAAGCATTTTATCTTCACTGTATAACAGTGTAAGTAAATCACCTTATTTTTCTATATAATGATTTTTTAAATTGTCTTTGTGGTATTGCTCTTTCTACACACCAGCAGCAAAGATAACTCTTGAAATGCTGTAGGTTTCGTAGCATTTGAAGACCTCCGAGAAATGAATGGTGTTAAGCCAGTAGTCAGGAGAGAGAGGGAGGCAGTGCTCTTCCCTCATACAAAAAGCAACAAAATAAACACCAGGGAGAATTTCTAGAGTCTTCGACACAATTCCTGAGTGACGTGGTGCCTAAAACTCCTCTAATGCCCTGTGGAAGATGTGGGGCACCGGGTCCTTCCCGGCTGGCTGAGGTGCTCAGCGCCACAACTCAGCCCCCTGCCACCCTCCCAGGGCGCTTTCATGGGAGTCCTTCCTGCCGACCTGTGATCCGATGGGATCAGGTCTGTCAAAAGGGATTTAGGGACGTTGACGAAGTGCCCTGAAGTCTTTTTCAGGTTGTACTGACATGGGAAATGCTCTATTTCCAAATGGAGAAATTTGCTTTCAAGGTAGGAATGCAAATGAAACATTTTTTAGTCGTGTAAATTTCCTGTAACAAAACGGTAACTTTATTTCCTGATGGGGAATTTCCGCATAATAATAATAATAGATAATATTAACAAGCTTGCTTTCATGTCGAGCTTGAATGTTCAGGAAACGCAGTGCGGGAACTTAAACGTGGCAGTTGGCACCCCCCTGCCCCCCAGCAGGCTGCTCCTTCCCGCTGGAGCGGGCGATGCCTCCGGGAACCTCTGCCTTTTCCAGGAGGGCGCCGGGCAGGCGGCAGCCCGGGCTGCAGCAGGGAGGGAAACACGCACCCCCCCAACCAGCGGCAACAGCCTCCCTCTCCTAATGCCTCCCATCGCCCCCCCACCAATGTCCGTATTTATACATAAATATATATGCATCAATATTTGTAAAACCAGCAGTTGTTAAATGCGGCTACTAAATAACAACCCTTAAAAAAAAAAAAAGGAAAACAAAAAAACCCAACACCCCACACAAGCCATAATGATGATGATGATGATGACGGGAGGGGGGGAAATAAATAAATAAAAGCGAGCGGGAGTCGGCGAGGGAGAGGGAGGCAGGTTCAATTATCTAAACAAAGAAATCATGGCGGAGTGTTTACATTTGGCAGCCCAAAGACTGTTGGATTACGGAACCCCCCCAAACCCAAGCGGCCCCCCCCGGCCCCCCGCAGTAGCGCCTTGCCGGAGCCCGCCCGCCGACATCTCGCCGCGGCCCGGGTAAGTGCGGAGCTTGCGGCGGCCGGACCCGCGCCCCAGCCCTCCCCGGGCGGGCGGTGAGGCGGGGGCCGAGCCGGCTCCCCCCGCCCGGTGCCGTGTGTGTGTGTGTGTGTGTGTGTGTGTGTCGGGGGGGTACACGGGGTGCGCACGCCGCCGCGCTGCCCCCGGGCTCGCCGCGCCCCCCTCGCTGCGCCGGGCAGGGGCAGCCTGTCCCCGTCCCTGCGGCCGCGGTGCCGCCTCCCCGCCCCGGGGTCACGGCGCCCGGCGCTGACTGGCGGCTCCGCCCCCGCGGCCGGCCCCGCCGCGCCCCCCGCCCGCCCGCTGCCGCCGTGCCCCGCCGGGCGCAGGCGAAGGGGGGGGCGCTCCGCCGCTGTCCCGGCTCGTGCGGCAGGCTCCGCTCCTCGGGAGCGGGGAGGCCCGAAATGGGCGTCTGGGGCGAAGGGGGGGAGGACGGAAGGGGACTGGATGCGGCTTCTGCTCCCGGTGTCCGAGAGCCCCATCGCAGAGGGGACCAGAGGAGGCGGTCGGGAGCTAGCGACGGCACTGAGACCTCCCTAAAACACCCTCACACCCAAACGCTCTAGCTGCCAAATGCCCTTGTCCCTAAATGCCCTCTCCCCCAAATGCTTTTGCCCCGCATATGCTTTTACCCCTAAATGCTTTTGCCCCCAAGCGTCCTCAGCCTCAAACACCCTCACCTTCAAGGGTCCTTGCCTCCAAAAGCCCTTGCTCCCAAACTTCCTTGCCCTCAATCCTTTTGTTCTAGTCTCCCTCACTCCCAAATGCTCTTGCTTCCAAACAGGTTCACACCCAAAGAGCATCATCCATCGCCCCCAATCTTACTCGCACCAAAACACCCTCACAGTTCCCCCTCCCCCCCAATCCCTCTTGCCCCCAACCTCCCTCAACCAAGTAAGGGGTTTAGCATCCCTTGGTGTTCCTCAGAACTGCCCTCACCCCCCAGTGGTCCCTGTGAAACAGCCAGAAAGGTGCCTGGGTCCCTTCCCTGCCAAAAAGCAGCCCCCAGACTGCTGATCTGACACTGAGCCCCCCATAGGCCACTGCTGTGAAATGTGGAAATGACCCTTTCAAGCAGACTGCAAGTGTTGCTCCCATGTGTCCATCAAAACGTCCCCTGGCCCCAGACACATCTCAGTGCTAGAAAGCTGTAAAACCAATTTGGCACCTCTGCCCTCCTGGATCTGGCTAACAGGCAGTGGCTCCCCCTGCTTTTGTGGTACTCTCTCATCCCTGTATCAGAGTGTTGGGGAGGTGGCAACACGCATGTATTGCTTCCTGGGTTTTGCAGGCTGTTTTGTCAGGGTAGAGGCTGGGAGCAGAAGGACCAGCAAAATGACTACTGCGGTAATAGGACCTAGGGGCTTGGGAAGGCAGCTGGCTGGTTCCAGGCTTTTTCTGACACAGTGCTGAACTTCGGTATGTTTCTGGGGCTGTGTTCCCACATGTCCCAAATTCAGAGTGCATCGAGCTATGTGAGATTGAGGCAGGTAGAAAAGATACCTCTTTCTTTATTTCTTTTTGAACTGCTTGGCTTTAAAAGTTTGTGGAGGTCAAACTCATGAATGAAAGAAAAATGCTTGATATTGCATAGGTATGAGCCACTGTAAGCGAAAAAGGAGGCTGGGGCTCGGGGAGTCTGAGACATCCACTTTTCATGCTTGTCCATGTCCCTTCTCAAGGCAGTGGGTTTTACAGTTGTTTATTGTTGTGATGTTGAGAAGCCCGTGTTCGTATCAACATGGTGGTGGTGGTGCATTGAACCCATGAGGAAAACTGAAATGTGGAGATGGGTATCGGTGCCGCTGCCGGGTGTGCTTGTGCAAGGACGGTGGGTTTGGTTCCAGAGGGACTGTCTCTTTGCTGGTCCGTGGGAGCACACGGGGCACAAAGGGGTTGTCAGAGTGTCCTGCAAGCAACAGCTGGTGCACAAGATTCATGTCTGTCTACAAACCCTCGGCAGTTGTCTTGTGTTACCAGGTGGTGTGGCGGCAAGTTGCATGACAAAGTTACAAAGCATAGGTTAGCGCTGAGTGCTAAACCATGCAAAATTTTGTCTCTGAAGAAGAAAAAGCAAAGAAAATTATGTTTTCATTGCTCAGAAGGTCATTGCTCAAAATCTCTTGTTCCCTCTCCCCTCTTTATTCCCTCCTCTGCAGCTACATTCCCCTACATCTACATTTAGGCCAGGCATTTCTGGGCTTGTACATTCTGTGGATAAAAGGCCTGTTGAGGAAATTCCCCATACACTTCGATTTTTTGCCACTTTACTTTCTGCTTGAACTATCAGTCTCTGAAGGTCTGAGGCTGTTTTCTCAAGGAAAGCTCTTAATTTAAGTGGCCTGTTAACTGTTAATTGCTGTTCTGTTCTGGCTATTTACCTGAATATCATGTCAAACCTGCTGTTCTGGTCTGGAGGCTACACTGGTTATCTGCTCTGATCTCTAAACTGCTACTGCTTTCTGCTGTTTTATTGAAGACCAAGGTAATAGTTCTTTTCTTAATGCAAACTGACATTTCCTTAGATTTAAGGATTTTGTTGAGCAAGCAGTCCCACTTGAAACCGCTTATACAATAATCTCAAAAAAAGGCTTCCCTGAGACTTAATATTCAAAGAATTTTGTTGTTTCCTGTTCCTCAGTATGGGTGTGTCTAGAGGAGAAAAACGTTTGAAGCCAGGCAAACAGCTGAAGAGTTGATGGGTAGGCAGTTAACAGAGTTAGGCAGGACCTCCTGCTTATCAAACTACAAACATTGGTATGTTCAGTGTAAGGAAAGCTTGAACTTTTAATGTATGCTTACCAGGCTGATTGGAAGCTTGGAGAAGGTCATGTTATCTGCAGGGCTGTCTTGAGATCTGGGCAGTTGATGCAATTCCATCCCTAGAAAAAATTTTTTTCATTTACTGTATTTGGTAAAGGTAGGTTCTGTTTTCTGGTAACTAACTTCATAAAATCAATGTCATATTTGGGCTGTTTGACTGGGATAGTTACACAGAAATGATAAAAACACGCTGGCAGAATGGATATAATTTTGTCTCAGACTGAAGACAGCATTAATGGGGCTGGTTCCTTTTTGGTGAGTGTTTGTATTTTTTTGATTAATGAGAGTTCATTCGGGTATTGAGAGAAGAAGAGACCTCTCAAATGACGCTGAATCTGTTTCCCCGGTATGTAATAGAATGAAACTCTCAGGCTGTCGCTGGACAGTAAGATATTCTGACATGAATATATATTTTGGAGCTCTGCACAAAATGAGGATTTCATGCATAGGCAACACAGTGTGACAAGTCATATCCTGTGTGACCTTGTGCTTACAGTATAAAGTTGTGTAATAATATATTCTGCTATATTAATACACAAAATAAATAGAACGTACCTCATTTTTATGCTAATAATGATATTTTTCAATTCTAAGCACCTTTTATGCTAAGACCTCAAAGTAAATTACAGGTGGGAGTAAACCAAGCTTCACAACACCATTGTGAATTTTAGTAGTATTATTCAGAGACTAGTTGGAAGGTATCTTTATTAATTACTTAATTTAATTTTTGGTTAATTGTTGTCTGGTTTGCTTACATTCTGATACTGTTCTCTCTCCTCGTATGTTAACAATAAAATACGATCTTACGAAAGTGAAAGGAAAGAAATATTTTCATTTCAGCCACAAGAATGGACAGATCTGTCAAGGCTAAGGGGAAAAATAATACTGAGTTTTCTTCCTCAAGGAATTAGCAGAGATTTTGCCAGTAGGATGTATTTTATGTGGCTGGAACATAAAGTAAATTTGGGATCACTGTGATGTGTGGTTCATCCTATGGTGTAACTGTGGGTGAAAGGCTGATAAGACTTTACAAAGAGGTTAGCTGAGGCAACAAAAGAAACCTAAATTATTTTGTTTCATTCGCATCACAAAGGATGGGATTTCCAAAAGTGCTGATTACTGGCTTAGTTCTACCGTCGTTGTTAATGTCAGTGGTAAAAATGCCATTTACTCCAGTGAGAGCAGATGTGGGCCACTGTGTGCTTTTCCAGTCCTGTCCTTTATGTTTGTAAAGTGTGAGTTGAATCTTGCATTCCTGATGCTCCAGCGTGTGTTTCTTACAAACTTCGGCACAGGATTTGATTCTCTATCGTATCCCTGTATGTGGAGATAGAGTAGCATTTCTGGGATAAGAATCCAGTTCGTAATGTTCTTTAGTAGCTTCTTCTCCATCCATGTTAGTGAGGCTGTATGGGCAGCCAAATAATGCAGAATTTACTCTAACTTATTAATGCATATTTACAACCTTAATTCCAGTTTAACAGAATGTTTTGTGGTGGAACATTTACAGAAAGAGCATGTGGAAAAATTATCACTGCATGCATTAAGCACAAAGAAAGCATCCCTATACTGCTGTGTAGGAGCGACTGACAAAACAGAACATATTACAAGAAACTATCTTTTTCATTAAGTCTGCACAAAATGAGGATTTAACGCATGGGCAGCACAGTCAGTCCCAGCGGTTTAGTGCCCATAATCCCACCTTGAAAATGGCTTCACAATAATAATTACTATTACAAAATGGACAGTGTTTCCAATTTTGGCATGTCTACTTCACACGTAACTAATTGCAGACACAGAAGGCGAGATCTTATTTTACCAGCCACCTAGTTCCAGAAGTGCAGCTGCGTTAACCTTCCCGTAAGATTTCCAGTCTCAAACTGACAACTTTCTGCTTTGCCTTATTTTGCCACAATAATGCACAGCATGTGTGGCAGCCACCCTCACTTTGCCGTGCTCATACTATCCCTGGACATTAAGATACTATGACATGAATATATATTTGTGAGCTTTGCACAAAATGAGGATTTCACGCATAAGCAACTTAGTGTGACGAGTAGTATCCGGCATGACCTTGCAAATGCAGGCTGAGCTCCAGAATAAACAGCTCAAAAGAGGAAGGAGTATTGCCGATTCTTGGGTTCTGGAAGGAAATCCCATTGTTTGGTTCCATGCATATGACTCTTCCTACAAGTTCCAAAAACTTACCTGCTTTACACATGTGGTGAAGTACCCAGAGAACAAAAGATTCCAACTAATTTTTGAAAGGCAGGGTTACTATAACAGAAAATCCATAATCATCAGTAGAACTTACCACAGAGAGCTGAAAATCCTCTTCATCGTTGGAGATGTCAAAGCTCCTGGGTTCCAGATGTGGAGTGCTGTTTCTCATTTTAATAGAGCCTACATTTGTCACTTGTTTAGGCTGTAGTTCCCATCTCCTGTACATTTTCTTGTCAGCTTTTTTCTCTTGCTAAATGAACGATACTTTTGGATGGGACAGTTTTTTTCTGCCTTTCAAAAATAAGCAGCGTGACCTTTTTGAAGTTGAAAATAACATATATGTTACTGATACATATAGGAAGGTCAGAAAGTGTCTCCTTACACCTCTCTTTCTTACAGTTTAGAACAATCTGGAGCAATCTGGGCCCTTGTCAGAGCTGGCCTTGGTGACGGGCAGCCAGACCCCTGGGTGGGGGACAGAGGAGGTTGCAGACCCTGTTGGTGCAGTCGGAGCCCCAACAAATAATTGGCCATACTAATGTTGCATATAATAAAAGCATTATTTATGCACAGCTAATGACTCATCAGTGTGAAGTTTTCTAGGAGGTTATCTTTGCATAGATGGTATTATTGTACGTTTTTGTTCAGGGGAACTAAAATGAAATATGATCTTGAAATATGCATGTTATCCTTATTTAGACTGTATCAGAGTTGCATATTATTTATCACATTTTCCAGTTCTTTATTGTTTAAAATTTTGGTGGGTTTCATTGGCTTTTTAGGCATAAACCAGTCTACAATTGTGGGTTTGTGGTTAGTCCTGGAGCATAAAGCCCTGTAGAAAGAAGACAGGAAGGGGTCTCAAGAGGCCACCTTCCTTGGTCAAAGGCAGGATAGCTGTGCCATTATTGGTGAAAGTTTGGTCACTCTGTTCTTAAAAACCTTCTGCAACAAAGATTTTGTAGTCTTCCTGGGCAACCCATTGACCTAAATCTCTCCTGCTGTATTGAATTCCGTTACCACTTGTCCTATCTAAATTGGACATAAAGAGGAGTCTTTTCCTTCCTCTCTGTCTTTTCGTGTATCCAGAGAACACTACTGTGTCCCTGCCAGTCATCTCCTCTTGGGACTAAGCAATGCCAGTTTCATCCGCTGTTCCTCAGAGGTCAAGTTCCAGACTCCTTACAGTTTGTCCAGACCCATCCCGAAGGGCTGAGCCAGCAGCTGGCTCAGTCTCACTCCACCCGGTGCCCTACCATCTCTCATTAGGATGGAAGTAACTTTGGTTTTGTCAGTGCTCGTGTTTAAACATCCCGGTGTAGTGTTTTCTATTTAGATTCAATTCTTAGGGCTTTATTATTACATGAGGCTTGTAGACAATGGAGAAAGTAGCATTAATAAAAATGAATAACATATCTTAATATGCAGTATACCTTATTTGTAAAATATTTTTTCTTTGATGAGTTTTATCTTTCCTCTCCTTCCTTTTCTAGCTGGGGAGATAATTTTAGGTAAATGACAATACCACTCCTATTTCCAGTGTAAGGATAGGATTGTTCGGAGTGTAACACAGCCCCATACTATCTAACTGTCCTACATATTTATAAGAATAAGTTATTCTGGTTTTGCTTTTGCTATGGTCTGTTAGGAAAATCACACCTAAATGTTAGAATTATTGATATATAGATGCAGACACAGCAGATGCTAGACTCAGTGCATACATTGTGGCCTAAGAAAGCATTCATTTTGCTTCCAAAAAGCATTCTATAAAGTATAATATATTTGATAATATTTCTTAAAATGTGAAGTCTTTGAGGTTGGGATATTCATAAATGTTTGCAGAGCACCTAGCATTCATCTCTGATTGGGGCCTATGGGTAGTTTAAAAACATAAATATTTAATGGTAATGGTAATTACCCTTTTTTCAGAATAATAACATCTTTGAAGTTCCATCTTGGGTGAGTGAAACCCCCCTAATAATTTTTTTTTCACCACTTTGAAGAATATTCTGTTGTCATTGGAGGCATTTCTGGAATTCATACATTTCAAAAATGCCACACTTCATAAATTACAGAACTGTCTGCTCCAAGCTGTCTCCTGCTTCAGCTGTACAGAAAGCAGGTGGCACGACTGAGTGTATTCTGTGGATGTTTCGATCTTCTCCAGAACTAGGCTGGAGTAAACCACCTGAAAAGTATTCATACAGACCTTGGGTCCTTAGCACTGTTTTGCTTTACAGATCATCCCTTGTTTCCCTGCCGTATCTGCTACTGTGGACATGGTTCTTCAGAGCCGAGAGGCCATTAGGAAATACCCCCGCCACTGATTGCATTACACGGAGTTCACTGCTTTACTGAAAAATCTCCAAGGAACGTTCTGTCAGATACCAACCCCTAACCACAGCAAAGTATTAGTGGCCAGCCCAGCCCAAACCACAACGTATACTCTGCTTTATTAAAATTGTGAAAGAAAAGACGGAAGAGTTTTCTTTTGACTGCCTTTACGAACCTTTGTGGAAAAGGCCTATTAATGGAACTATTTGTCGAGTCCTCTGCTTCATTTTCGTTCAGTGCCCCTGTGGTAAGATACCTAGCAAGGGAAAGACTTCGCTATATGGCACTGCAACCGCGCAGAGAGGTACTTTAATTGACCTATGAAAACTCGACAGAATATTGACTATATGGTATCCATTTAAAAATGGCTGTCATGATGTATTGACAGCAGCACTAGCAAATAAATAATACATATTTTTAAAATTTCTGTAATTACATGTTTACCCAATAGGCCAGAACAGCTCCGTCCCAAGGAGCTGTTGCAGTCTGAGTAAATAATACATGTTTTAAAGTCCATAATTACATATTTAAACGATAGACTATCGAGGAAATAATGCACATTTTAAAAAGTCCATAATTACATATTTACATGATAGTCTGTAAATTCTGTAATTACTTATTTACACAATAGACCATAGCAGCTGTTACAGTCTATTATGGTAACTCTCATAGAATTATATTATGGATTTTTTTATAACTTAAAAAATAAGTATATTTAACCAGAAAATTGTATTGTCAGTCTTAAAAACCCCCACAAACCTCTAACTTAAGAAAAGCTGTGTAAAGGTAAAAATTTAGGGTGATATAGAGATAGCAAAGTTCTTATCCCTTCAGTGATGAATGTCTTTTGTTAGCATGAGGAGCTTATGATTTGTCATTAATTTCAGAATTTCGTTATTTAGGTAGCTGAAATAGAAATATGCAGCATTATGATTATACTTTCCTTATTGTCATGTAGACGTTCAATTTGGATAAGCATTTGGGATTCTTAAAATTCTTCAGTTCCCGTTCTGCTCTTATTAAAATCAGTGATAAAACTCCCATCAACCCTGGTTTCAGAAATCATTTATATCGAGGACAGCACTTAAGCATGTACTTGAAATCAATGGCACTTAAGCATCTTTTAAAAATAAGCACATACTTAAGGACTCTCATGAATTCTGATGGACCGAAACATATGATTAAATGCTTTCCGAATTGGGATACTGTCTTCCATGAAAGCAGAACTGGAACCTTTCACATGCATGGCTTATTGGTGGGCCACAGGTTTTTTGTTGGCCGAGATGTGGCCTGTCCCTGAGGAACAGCTTTTTTAGCATGTTTAACTACAGACCTACGTGCGTGAGAATCAGTGCTACAGCAAATGTGTTGCCGCGTCTTTGTTCTTTGCAGAGATTCATGGATTGAGAATTCATCCAGTGTTTTCCATAGCTCAGCTGCTGAATTTATTCCTCATGTTAAAGACTGGATCAATACACCTAAATGAGACTTCTGTCCATAATTGCTACTAAATAGCAAGGCTAAATCAAGCAAGTCAGAATGTGGCATTTAGCTCAGCCGGACCTTATGCATTTAGTAACGAAACAAAGTATGAGAGAAACCTTTGATCCTCGCCGTTACTTTCATTAAAACATTTTGAGTTAAGAGCATTTGAACTGTTGGGAGCCCCATTAATAGATGCTCTTTAAATGTAATGAAATATGCAAATGTGTTTGACAATGGTTTGAGGTTGAGACATTCAGCTGCACTATATAGGCTGGTCACAAAATTTGACTCAAATTTCGGTAATTGGAGTCAAATCAGGTAAACAAATCAGGTAAAAGTGGGAACGTTGTGTCTTTCCTTGGCAATAAACAGTATAGCACCAAATTTGGCAGAGCGCTATCTATTCAGAAATAAAGAAGCTGTTTTATCCAGTGCAATATGCAGAAATTCATTTGCGCAGAGAAAGAAAAGCCTCACAAAGATAGACTTCTACTGGTTTTTGCTATGGATCTTCCCAGATGTCGTTACTGACACCAGTGCAGACATTTGGATATTCGGTTAAGTGACCTGGAGCTTCAAAGGCCAAAGAGAAATTCCATATCAATCCTTTGTTAAAAGCACAAAGCTAGTAGAAGAAACGATTACGTGGCAGGAGCCTAATTCTTACCTCTTGCATAGTGCTTTTTACCTGTGTAAAATAGATAAACAGCATTACCTGACCGGTTAGTCTTTGAAACCAGCAAATGAAAACAAGGGATGTAAGGGATTAGGGAAGCAAATGTGACAGCAATAACCTCAGGTTATGGAGGGACCATATTTAAATGGTTTAAAATTAAAAACATCTTCATTTTTGCATTCTCCACAACAAATCCTTGTATTTGAGAAGTAAAAAATAGAAGACATGGTCTCTCTTGTGGGACAGCCCTGTGGCACTCAGTACAATGAGAAGAACCGATCCTCTTCATGCAAGTGCTATCCCTGTGAAACTGTCAAGGCCAGTTGCTGTGTCATTTTCCTACTCTGTTTTCCGTTAAAATATATACACATAAACATTTGCTGTTTTTGTAACACTTCCAAGCTTTACACTTGACTTAACATATAGGAGTTGTCATCTTTTACATGTGCATCCTAATCCTGCAAGTTAGTCACCTTCTTTGAAGGTTTTGCGGTTCTTCAGCTTTTCACCAGGTGAATGTTTGGAGTCTTCGCTTCTCCCACCCTTTTTTATTTGCGTGGCATCCATCCTTGCCAGGCAGGCATGTTATCTGCCAGAAGTTCTGTTACAGATTATTGCTAAATAAAGATTTTGTGTTCTTTAACTGTGACGGTTCTCTAATAATTCTGACCTGAGGTGGAATACATCCAGAAGTGCACGATATAAATTTACACAAATAGACAAGATGTGTTGCACAATATAAGCTATATAAAGGGAAAGCTTTGTTATGATATCCTTTTTGGGCACAAACCAGCTTATTTTATTGTGAAAAATCCTACTGGGGAGCCAGCACAGGGAGTACTACATGAAGAAGGCAGGCAGATTCCAGCACATTATATTTGCCAATAAGCAGTACTTTGCACTTGTAATTTTGTTAATTGTCAAAAGTAATTTAAATTCATCAATTATCAATGAGTAATTCTATCAGCAGCGCTTCTAGGAAAAGTTAAAATCCCAGTTGGATTGACACACCACTTTCTCCTTCAGAGACACATAAATTTAGTTCAGAGTACTTTATCTCACATGGTATTTTGGAATGTTCTTGAACAATTCGTTTTGAGGCTGAAGTGAGACTTTATTGCTGTCTTTATCTATGCAACAGGAGAGTGTGTGTCTTTTTGAGAAGACAGAGCCAGACTGTTCTCTGAGGTGCACAGTGAAAGGGGAAGAGGCAATGGACGCAGGCTGCAGCAGGGGAAATTCTGACTGGCTGTTAGGAAGAATTTGTCACTGGGAGGCTAGTCAAACGCGGGAACAGGTTACCCAGACTGAAGTCTCAAACCTTGGCAGCTTTTTGCACTGGGGTCCCAACCATCTTTCGTAGGTTGCTACAGACGTAGGACAGGTTTTGGCTGTGGTCCCTCACCGTCTTGCCCGTATTCTGCAGGGAGCTTTCGGATTAAAAAGTGCCGTGCTCTATACAAATCAACCGTTACTATTACTGGTTTGTGGTGGTCCCCATTTGTGATAGAAAAGCAAGTGATTACATCACTTGGCACCTATGATGACAAATACATATTTGTCAGAAATAGTTATGTACTTTATAAGCACTTGTTAGTTTTCTTTTATTGCTTTTTTTATTATAATGGAACTTGAGGACAGAGCCAGATTTCTTCCCTGCAGTGTTAACTACAGTAAGAGGTAGCATTATGGAATGTCATCTGTGGCTTCTTATAATGACAAATATTTCTGAGACAAAACGTTGTGAAAACTCATATGTATAAATTCCTCTATGCCGGCTATTAGGATGAAGAATAAAAGTACAGCTTACTATTACTAGGGATTTGTCAGCAACTAAATGACTCCTCACAGGTAGAGATCACCTCCTTCTTCGTACCGTCTTTTCTATAGTTTGCTTGCTGTTCTTTTAAGATCTTTGTGCAAGCAGTGTATCTTTTCCATATAGGCCAATGTCTGGCATTTGGTGATGCCAGGTGCAGCTGAGGAACACCTCAAGGAAAGAATGACTGTCCTTTAAATGCCTTTCCTCTCGGTCCTCTATACTCTTTGTTAAATGTAAGAATCTGTGAATATAATATTGAGCGGGCTGGGCCTCTGGAAAGGGAGCCACACGCTGCAGCAGAGTTGGCCGAGGAGGCCTATATTCTAGCTAGATAAACCGGGACTCAGGGAAGCCGAAGGACTTTCTCGAGGTGCCCCTGGCAGGAAGGTAATGCAGCTGGCACAGCACCGAGGCGTTTGGCCAGTTTTGTCCCCTGCCTTAGTCAAGAAAAAATGGGGCAGATTGGTACAGATAGTTGTTTTCCTTCTCTCTTAAATGTATTCTGAGCGATGAATTTGATGAATTTCAGTGTTCGTCAAAGCAAAGGAAGTTTCACTGTAGCTCTGACTAACTAGAGTGAGAGTCACTGTGGGCAGGTGTTGTGCAAGCGAGCCCTCACAGCTGTGTCAATGGACTTCAAACCTGACCTGCTGCACCCCTTCAGGGAACTGTCAGGCCTCTCTAGTTCAAAGAGGATAAAGGGGAATTGGGCTGTAGTTAACAGGTTCATCTGTTTTTCTGTTGCATGGAGTCTTGACTCTTTGTTTTAAAGGATGTCGGAAAAATATCAAGCAGAGGACTAATGCGAGGGCTAATATGAGGAGCAGGAAGAATGTCATACAAAGCGAAATGACCGTAGCTAAGATCTATCCATAGCAGCCGAGCAGAATAGCTGTGGTTCTGCCCTCCTGAGTCCCACAGAAATTTAAACAGTCAATTAAAATGATATGTGTAAGAAAGACCAGAAAAACGATAAGTCAGCAAGTTTTCGGGTACAACAAATTCTATTTACATGTAATCAATGTCATCCTTTCTCTTTAATTCTGTTCATTCTCTACGGCTTTTGTTTAAAGGATGTGTATTTTTAAAATGCAGCTGAAAAACTTTCTGAAAGCATAATGCTTAAATAGGTCTGGGTTTGGTCTTGATAGTTTTATGGTTATGCAGTTAAAATAATATTGATAACGAAAAATAGACGCCTTTGGTGGTGGTAGCAGTGCATGTTAAGTTGTTCGTGTTGTTCAGGAGATATGTTTGAAATTCAGAAGGTCAGACTTTGAGAAATCAGGTCTTCAGATAATCAAAATAATTATTTCCCCAAATGTTGGTATTCTGTCTTTTGAATACTTGATGTTCACGCACACAAAGATAAATGCTTCAGCTGTTGTTCTATGGAAGCCTTGTTAAATGACTGAAAACCAAAATACAAAGTCTTGTTCTCGCAATGAACAGTGCATGTAAGTAATTGGTCACTGATATAATTAAGGGCTAGTGGGCTTGATCCCTAATATATTTTTAGTACATTGGGGGATCCTGAGCAAAAGGTAAGAAAATGAGTAACTTAGTATAAGACCTATTAATATTCACAAGCCCATGTTTTCATAAGGGGCAGCCCAGGGTCTTTACACGATCACAATGTACTTTTAATGAATGTTGGTACATTTTCTATGCACCTAAACCAGTTTTGTACAGAAGTAGTTGCATATCAAAAACGTGCAAATGACTAGTGACTGGTTTGAGGCTGGTTGAAAATTTGGCGTACCTACATCCTCAGCTATCTCATAATTTCACAACTGCATTTACATTCAGTCAATGGTGTTAACACTGTAGCTTCTGTGATAGCTCCTGTAATATTTCTGAGTGCTATTATAATAACTCCTCTAGCACCTGCACCTTTTAATGATTCATAAATTCCTTGATTTCTATGAACAGCAAACTATAATAGCCCTATAATCAGGACAGCATGCTAGGGTATAGCAGAAACTTCTGCTGCCTGACTACCTCCAGCTTTCCTTCATTGCCTGACTAAATTGTTCAAAATGAGGTTTCCACTACAATTTGAAACAAGGAACTCCTGAGTTCAACACGAATACCAGTGAAGGAGACCATGCTGAAAATTAAAAAGCAAAATAGACAATAACATGTAACAGATTTCAAATAGAGTAAACGCAAGAGCATTCACTGTATAACAGGCATATTATTAGCTGCACCATAATTTCTTTTTCCTTTTTCAGTCATTTGGTCCTTTTACCTACCAATTTCCCCTGTCCACCACCTACACCTCGCATACACGGCACACACGTGTTCGGACACAACGATACTTTCCAGTAACTTTTTCTGGGATGGTTTAACAACTTAATTTGAAAACACAAAGGGACTTCTGGGAATCAGGCTGCATGATAAATACTGGTTTTCGGGCACTCCTCTTTGTTTTTCACCTACCAGCACTAAATCAGTCCCTTGAAATTGCAATAAGTGAAATATCAGAGGCATGACAAAAATGACAGATGCTATAATCAGAGGTCTCTCTGGTCTCTCTCTTCTTTTTTTCAGTGTGGGTTGTTTTTTCCCCCTAAGCTTTTAAGAAACAATCTCATTCTGAGAATTAGGCACTGGATGCAAAAGCTTTTCCAGAAACTAGTTATGTAGTTTCATTTTTTTCCATCTTGGTACTGATTAAAAGCTTCTGTTGGCAGGCCATGCCACGTCTTATGTGATCAGTCTGCTTGAAGGGTGTTCATCATAAAACTCACCATTTTTCACAATAATTTTGGTAGCTTTCTCATCTGGTTGGATAGACATGGAGAAAAGTCTCCTCACTTCTAAAGGATAGGTCTGAGATACCTTAATTTCATAAATAAGCTTGTGCTGCACTGGGTCATGATGAGATGTGCTGTGTGTAGAAACAGAGAGCTGTGGATGTGCTCCTTTCACAAGCTGTTAGGGCATTAAAAAGTAAACCTTCATTGATCCGCGTTCATTCCGTATGGAGTGGTTTTTCAGATGTGCTTAGTGCTGGCCTAATTCTGCATCTGCTGAAGTGAATGGGAACTCTACTATTAACAACAGAATTAGGCCAACAGAGTACTTTTGAACATCACACACTTCATAGTTTTTTAGTATTTTTTTAATTGTGCGTATATAATTTTTGCTTTACTAAAGCAATTTATGGCAAACCTCTTTATCAAAGCATTAACATCCAAACAGGTATGAGCTCCATCTTCATTCTTCCACTTCAAAGTAATACTTGTAATAGCATTGAATGGCATCCTGCCTCCAAGCCAATGGCAGCTGTGTCTGGTTAGGAAGGAGTCTATGAAGTAGACAGTAGAAAAACCAAAACGGAGGTAAAGGAGAAAACACGTCATCTCACTGGTATAAGAGATTTTATATATGAAGGCTTGGAGTTAGGTAATCTAATTTTTATTTGCAGAGATTATTTTCTAGATAGGCAGTAACTATCTCTAGCTTAAGCATGTAAGTTTTTTTTCACTCCATTTTTTTCTGAAGATGTTACATGCCAGCCTGCTCTGTAAAAGAGACTGTCTTCTAGGGCTGGTGAAGTTAAGAAACCATTTTCCCTTTTCTTTTGTTCATGATGTGTTTCCGTTTTAGCTATCAGTTTCCCATTTCTGTAGCAATCGCTACGCCATTCCACTGCTTGTAACTAATATGTTGATAATCATGTAATATACCTTCCTTTTAAAACCAGCTACTGTGCTGGAAAATTTGAAGTCAAAAAATGAACCTAGTTTAAAGAGTATTCTGTTGCAATTGGTTTGTGATTTGTATAAATCAACATGAATTATTTAAAAGAAAATCTAATCCATTCTCTGATCTGATACTGGAATGTTCAAGTATATCCAAGAATCGTAGCTAAAGTGATGAAGCTGGCGCTTGTACCAATGGTGTCCTCGGTTGTGCTGGATTAGGACTGGTTATTCAATATTGTTGTGCTTTAAAATCGGGTGAAGTTTGAAGAGAACTTGCAGATGATATGCTGCTATCTAGGGTAATCAAGATTTTAAAAGCCTGGAGAGGAATTTTAGAAGCATCTGCCAAAGTTGAGTAAAGTTGAGTTTCCCTTTCATAATTCTTCTGATGTTCCGAGGGCTTCTCACCTCTTTCTCTTGTGAAAACCAGAAATTTAAAATTAATGGAGTACATCAATGTGAGAGACTTGAACTTTATGCCTTTCAAGGACAGAGCCCTTTTGCTTGTTATTTGCTGCTAGTTTTATTAGCATAAATTTGTCCACGCTGAATTAATTTGTCTTCACTTCTACTCTGTCAGGTTTTTAGTCTGTCTGAGCAAACTTCAGTAATTCTGAATTTTATCCTGTGTCTTTTCATTGACTAGCCTATCAGTTTTTCAAACATAGCATGTCTTCCTACTCATTGTTCCCACACTTCCTGACCTTCTAGATCAGTCTTCTATGTGTTAATCTATCAGAAGCTCTTTAGAAAAATGTGGAATATATGCTTGTACCATCCATTATGATCAATAATTTGTAATTCTTACTAAAAAAGAGCTGAGGGCATTTTTAGGCACGATATCCTTTTGGTGAGCCATGCTAGCAATCTCTCTTGCAGCTATACAAATTCTTAACGTATTGTCTCCTGAAATAATAATGTTTCAAGAGTATGACATAGATGTGAAGTCAGGGTTTGTATTTTTTTAGATAGTTGTTATCGCTAACCTCTCTTCAGTCCAGCCCATATTTCCAAATAGGTTTTAAATATATCTGCTAATGATTCCTCTATCTCTTCTGACATATCCTTCTGAGCTCTGAATTAATTCTGTCTGTTCCTGGAGTTATGTCAACCTTCAGACTTTCTAATTTCTTGATGAGCTGTTCTGGCGCGTTACTGATTTTCTTTGGTGTTTATTCTTCCTCCCCCAGGAAATTTATGTCTGATCCTGTCATCAGTGCCAACCTTGTTTTATGGACAATAAAATTGAGAGTTCATTTTTAAGCAGTCTCTCCTTCCTGTTAGTAAACTGCCATTTGCCATTTCATAGGTGTGCTTCGGTTTCTCTCAGTGACCTTACGCTCTTTACGTGCTTGAAAAGAAAAAAAGCTTTATTTACAATTTCCTCACCTTATGTGAACTTTTCCTTTCATTTTCCCCCTTTGCTTTCCTTATCAGTATGTTAGTCTTTTAACTTCATGCTATAATCTTTTCAGTTGTCTTCCCTCTCTATGTTTTTATACCTTAAGTGTGCCTTTTTCTTAAATTTTCTTGCATTTTCCTCTTCATCCACAATATATATATTTTTAACACACAATTTTCAGATGCTAGGCAGCGCATATAACCTTCGGGCACGTAATAATTGTCTTTCAGTACTTTCCATTTCCTTCTCTGTCCTTTTCCTCCAGTGCTGTTTTCCATTCCGTCTCACCCACTGTTTCAGTAATTCTCTTTGCTGAATTCTGAGGTTTCATTTTTTGTGTGGATGTATTTTTGTCACACTGTCATCTTAATTAAAACTGCAACTAGATTGTAACCACTGCTGAATTGATTCCAATTATGTCCTTTTCTGCTCAAATCCTAGGTGAAGCAATAATTCCTGCTCTCGTTCTTTTATATATTGTTTAAAGAAACAATCCTGTATATGAACCGTGTTTAAAAGCAGTTTTAACAGCTGTTTGATGGGCAAAATATCAACCTGTGGTCCTGTATTCGTGCAGGGAGAGGGCACAACACAGAAGCAGAGGTGCAGCTACCCAAGGCAAGACAGCCCAGGTGTTTCAGCCTGCACCGCCGGCATTGCTCCCAAGGAGAGAGGATTTTCCTCCCCGCCTTGCCCTGGTGATGTTGTGCCGCAGGCTGGGAGCTTGCGGTGGCTTTGGGATGGTGGCTCTCTGGCGATGCAAAGCAGCCCTGGTCTTCAGAGGGGACGCACTCTGCGAGAAAGCAGTGACAGAGGCAAATGAATGTCAGTGTGTCCCTTGGACGGTGTAGGGCATCCTTACAGCACCAATGACTGCTTTTAGCTATCTCAGCTACGAAACAGTGCTTTGTAGAGTAGTTCATAGAAAGCTGAAGTTATATTTTAACAATAGGTCTCCAGCATTGCTGACAGAAAAAGTAATTTATTTTGCAGTCTCTTCACATATAATAACACAATCACATATAGTAGATTCTGTCCTTCTGCACTTTGCTATACAGTGTTAATGACTGGCACTTAAATACTTTACAAATTGAATTGCACTTGTATGAAAAACTGGATTGATAAAATAAATTACTGTATCTTATAGGTTAAGGTTTTGGTTCTGCAATTGTAGCTGTTACAAATTACCTAAACCCCTTTTTATATTGCATTTCACATGGCTATATTTTACAACTACTCTAATAAAAAATTCTATACAAAAATTGTTTGATATTAATAGTAATCATTAACAACTTGATAGATTCTTGTTAAGTATATTTGCAATACATTTAATCTTATTAAACTCAGCTCTGAGTTGTTTCTTCCAAATATTATAGGTCTTTATGAAGCTAGCAGTATAAAGAAGAGATTTCAACCATTTTCAGCCAAGAATTAGGTTTAGCTTAATGGATCAATTCTTTTCTTATTAAACTGAGTCTGACCAATGCCAAGTAATACATTCAGCATTGATCTTTGTCTCACCCTGCTGTAGCTTGCGTTCTCTTTATGTACATGAAAAATAAGGTGCCAAGAATGAAAACAATGCCTGTATAATACAAATATAGAATTTTTCAGACTTCCATTCTGCTTATCCTTTCAGTTTGTTTTTAATGTCTTGTTCGATGCTTTCCTGAAATGTATTTTTTAAAAGAACTTTTCTTTCCATAAAGGATATTTCTCCTTTTCTGTAATTAACAAAAAGCAAAATGAATAATAATAGAAGAGATCCATATACCACTGACAATCGTGAAAGTCCTGATAGGGATATCTCATTCGGTTTTAGAAGGCCTGTGTTTATCTGGTCTGTTTTTATATGTATGAGGTTTGCACAGCAAGTTTAATCTCTAAATGAAGGGGACCTTCTTAACAAGTAATATGAAGCAGTGGTCTGTCTTTATAAAAATCATTTGATTTAACCTGAAAAATGAAGATTATATGAAACTGGAGACGTGATAGTCCAGATAATGATAGAAGTTGAGATGATCTCAGTCTTTCTGCTAAACTCATTTTTGTGCACTTTAAAGTTCAGAGATGAATACTTTGTGAAGCCTGAAATTCAGGTAAAGTGCGGATTGGAATTCCATGAGAACTGTGCCTTTTTTTAATAGATGCCGAAATGTCTCATTTGCTATACTAAGATCTCATTCAGGGTCAGTTTGTACTTACAGACACACCTCAGGTTTTGTTTATACCTCAGACCTTTGCCAGCATTCTAAGCGTGCCCAGTGGCTAGATTTTAAGTGAAAATGTGGGCATATTGTGTAAGTAATGTCAGGTAAAAGTTAACTATCTTATTTTTCTGTATTCAGAATTGCTGTTACAGGTTTGTGAATGCAAATAATATGACAGAACTATATGCTCAGAATTCCAGATCAGTATTCGCAGGTTTCTTCTTGTACTCGTATGTTTTAAATGCTCTTCACATTTCACATTTTGAAAATGTGACATGTTTTCAAAATAGTCTAGGTATTCAAAAGTGCTTATTGGACATGTCCTGTACAAACTACTGATTATATAAAGAAAGACATTACTGGGGGGTAAAGATGCTAGGTGCTTTCTTCATTTGTATTTACTTGTATATACTTGTTCTTTGAAGGAATGATTCCGAATACGTTTTTGTACAGCTGATCTACATTGGTTGCTTCTTTTATATCACAGAATATGTTATCAGATATGGAATCTAGAACCTTCTGTGACAAAATTACAGCCTTCTACCTTGGGAATTAAATATGTACTGCTTTGCGAGCTTGCTACTAGAAAGCAAAATAAACACAACACTTACATAAATCCAAAATTCCATCCTGTAGAGGGCAATGGTACACATAAAGGATATGTAGTGTGTTACACCAAACACAACAGGCAACAGAGACCCGTAAATCCTTCCAAAGTCTGTAATAAAATCTAGTCCTAAATATGAACTTGTGTGCTTGCTGTTATACACTGTCCTGTGTGTTCATTTAAAAGTTGGTTGGGATTTTTTGTTATATCTCAGTATTTCTGGAGTAAATAAATTACATAAAGGAGCTACGACTGGAATCTTGAAAGGAGATTAAAGAGTATCCGTGCACAAATTCCGGTGAAATTTAATGGATTTGTTTAAAAATTCCAGTGTTTAAATATTTGAAAGAGTATCAGGTATGTCAGTAGAGAGGACTTAAATGGAAATGAACAGGATGGTATGTTTGAAGTTAATGACTTTTGTGGCTTAGAATGGCCACAGAACTCTTTCACTATGTATTTATAGAAGTCAGACATATAGCAGGTTAAAATGAGAGTAAGGGATGGGTTCAGAGTTTTATTATTTTCCTTCACGTCCAAGCTTTACAGTAGTTCTACGTCAATAAACTTTTGTGTCTTTTTCTCACTAGTGGTTATTAGCTGTTGGTCTCTGGTTTTAGGCGTGGATACAGTCCAGAGACAGCATTATCATCTATGGTAGCTGATCTCAAGATCAATACTGGTAACGTAGCCATAAAGGTTTTGTTGATTTGCTTGAGAAAGCTCGCAAGGATGGATAGGAAGGTCCTTCAGTGGGTCAGCTTCTTTCTCTCTGGGTAATAAGTATTTCTCTCTCTTCCTATGAGGGTGAAGTGAGGCAGTCTGGCATTGTGACTAATACATAGCTGCCACTCAGATTTGTATATTCCCATTCACCCCAAGTCTCTCCAGTTGCTCAGGCTTGGCAGATACAGGGATGTGAGTGAGAGTGAGTTACTTAAGGTTTTATCCCGGCTATAATACAATCTATTCTTGTAAGCCACTCTCTTTCATATATCAAAACGACAGCTTTGCCTTTCGTTGCAGGTAAACGTTTGCTTGATTTTTGCCAGTGGAGTTGACTTTTTCAGCTGTTTTGCATGAGCTGCTGTTGGCATAGGTGGGCTTCCAAAAGATAGCTGTTCCAAGTTCTGGTGGGCATTTGTTTTCCTGAGACTTTACAGATGTCTGCAAAAGTAGCTTAATTTCAGAAAGGCTGCACACCTTGGGGTTTCCCACTGACTTTGCATTTTTCATTTATTTCAGCTTCTCTTTGTTTCAACTTTCTTCATTCCAATTTAAAATGAGTCCCTGCCCATTGCTGTTCCCAGCAATATTTATTTAGCCCAGAGACAGAGACCTGCTGTCTCTCTCTGATATAGGCCTTGTTACGAGGGTCCATGTTACTGCACTCCAGAGGCAGGCTGGCTGTGTCACCCCTCATTTTGTCGTCGTGTGGCATATTTGTAGAATATTTTGAAAAGGTAAATATACAGCAATTGGAGAAAAAGGACAATTTCATCATGTTCACTGGGCACAATGTAAGTAAGTAAATGGTCTAAGTAGAAGATGACATCTTTTTCCTTCTGGGATTACGTATATATCCATACGCTCTATTTAGCTACTTAGCCTTGACCTGGTTTGTAGAAAATTAACGTGTGATTTTGACTGTCAAATAGAGGCCGGGAATTTGACGTATGTGCATTGTAAACATAATTCTACTGCTTTAGCCAGAGAGTGCTCCGATTTTTTTTGTACTGTTCCCCTTCAACTGTCTGATCTACCTGAAACAACTAACTCTACTGGTAGAAAAAGACGTTGTTTCAGAACATGAAGCTTGGGAATCTTCAAATTAATAAAAGAGAGGAAGGAAAGGGACAAGGTTAAATATGCTACTCGGGAGACCTCAGCAATGGGTGCAGAAGATCCAAACCTGGCTGCCTCTCCGTTGATTATGTATGTGCTGTCTCCAGGATAGAAACTTCAAAGGTCTCCTGGAAGCCAAAAGCAAACTGCAGCAACTGTGTTTTGCCGTCTCCACCGTTAGCTCTGGAGTACACACATATGTAGCTCAGAAGTAGGAACAGATGATAAACTATTGTTTTGAATAATTAAATCTTGAGGGTGTCTCTACTGCTATTCTCTTTAACCTCATTTGTTTACATTAGAGAATTTTCTTAAAGTTTTATGTACATGTGTGTCTGTAGAACAGCATTATTTTGTTCTGCAGTATGGAAACTTGTAGGCATGGCGATAGGAATCGGATGCAAAAATCTGGGACTGCATGGGATTTGAATGGCTCTGCTTTTAAAACAGAGTTGCTGTCTGCCTTCAAACAAATGTCTGAATTGATAGGGGGATCACAAACCTACAAAGCTGTTGAAAGAAGATACATTTCAAGTGCGTAGCTATAGTGCATTGAGAACAGGTAAAATCTAACCAAGAAACCACATATTCCTATGCAGTTAAAAATCTTCTGTTTTCTGCAATGCAGAACTTCAATATTTTTGCATTTTGCCTTATGTAAGGCATACACTTTTAAATACCATCTAGTCTGTCAAGCTCATAGTACATATGGCTTAAAACTGAAGATCATATTTAGATACAGATTTTTTAATGCAAATGAAGGAGCTGCTAGAAATCAATGATGTATTTGTGTGTAAACAGAACACGTGCATTGCCTAGACTTCTAACCTGATAAATGGCAGACCCATAATAACCTTTTTTTGACTATGTACTTCATTTCTTAACCAAGCATTTCACTTGCTGTGATAACAACGTATTTCTAAAATTTTTCCTGTTTGTATACACGGCTACTAGGACAACATACAGGATTAAATCAGCAAATGCCTAATCGGCGTGCCAGTACTGTAGGGCTGTTGGCTACAGAGAATTTTTAATCATAACAATGAAAGGAGCCTTTTCTGCTTTTTAGTGTGCTGTTAATCCTATCAGAAATATGTGTGCCCCAAATACTTTTACTTCTTGCATGTTTTTGTAGATGTATGTTGCCTCCATACACATACATATGTACCCAGTCACCAGCTCCCCTGCCATTCTGACCTGTAGTCATATCGTAATTCCTATAAGGAAATCACGTCTCCCAGGTTGCTTATGGACTCTCAACCAACTTCAAATAGAGCAGCTGACACACTCAAAACCAAGCTATAGCGTGAATATCTGGGGAATATTGCAACGTCTTCTGTAATGAGCCTGGGAGAAAGCCCAGTGGCTTTTGAAAGCATTACTTTTGAGGCCGCATCAGCAAATTAACCTGCCCATTATGGAGAGGTATACTGTACCGCTCCTTAAAGAAAAGACAAAAAAATAGCTGGTTGCCAAATTTTTCTAGTATGTATATCCTGTTCACACTGCAATTCAAGGGAGTTCCATCTGAGAGAATTTAGGCCAGCCAAAATTTAAAATCCCAGCAGATTTTAAGGTTGGATTTTTTAATATAAATGTTTCAATGAAATTTCCACATTCAATATTTAAAAAGAAAATTTGCAGTAACTTTTTCTCAAATTTTATTCTTAATTTTGAAAGTATCATGAAAAATTCTTATCCCTATATTAATATCTTGCTGTAGCTGTTTTCTGGTTTTTGTTTTCCTAGCAGCTCTATCACTGTCTAAGTTCAGAACAATTCCACCTTTACACAAATAGTCCCAAACAGACCAAGAAAATAAAAATGTGGCTATTCACGCAGTTCCACTTCCAGGCAGCAGACTTTTGGAGGGGGTCAGGATTATTTCTGTGTATTCAGGCAGTAGCTTGCTCCGTATCCACACGGTGTTGGGAAGCAAGGAAGAGCCTGCGTTCCTGAGAGCAGGCGGCGGTTCCAAGGAGATGTCTGCCTGCTCTCCTGCCTTGAAAAGAAGGAGGCAGGACTGTGTTTGCAGCTCCGGAGGATGAGAGGGGCAGGGGCTCTTTCAGCCCCAGTGCCTACTGGGCTGTTATAATCTGGCCCTTTATCCCAAACTGCTTCTTTACAAAAAGAACCTTAGCTTTAAAAGTGAGTTTAAAATAAGGTTATGCTTCAGATGATCATACCTGATGTCATCTGATCTTGTAAGAATTAGATAAATGTATGCTTACTAAATGTTAAAAGACGATCAGCCATAGATTTTACTCAAAATTAGTCAATAATGGGAACAATGAGAGTAACGAACAATGCAGCTTGTTGTGTAGTTCTTCTCTTTGTCTGGGTTTTACACAGCCTGTCAACTGACTTGGAGGCTATACCTTGACCTGTCTAAAATATAATTAATTTTTCAAATATCATAGGTCCGGTCAAGCCCATCCTGAGCTCTGATTGGTAGAAAATCAATTATTAACCACAAGGGGACAGCTTCTCTTCCAACTCTGCTACTTAAGTACATAGGAGAAAGGAACAAAAGAAGGAGGATAATTGTTACCTTGAATTGATAGCGTAACTGATTGTGATCAGTTCTGAGGTGCTTACCGCTTACGTGAATGCCCTTTGGGGTGACTTCCTTATCTCCACATATACACTAGAATACTGCAAAAGATTATGTCTGAAATTGCTGTAAGGATCAAGTATATATATGTGAGAAGCTCAATGCGTTAAGAAATAGATGTAAATAGTTCCTAAATAGAAAGGAAGGCACGAGATACTACAAAAATAATAATTGCAGGGCTATATGTATGGCTACATGGCCGGGCCCAAAGAGTTATGGTGAATGGAGTTCAATCCAGCTGGCGGCCAGTCAAAAGTCGTGTTCCCCAGCACTCAGTATTGGGGCCGGTTCTGTTAAGTACCTTTATCAGTGATCTGGAGGGGTGGATCGAGTGCACCCTCAGTCACTTTGCAGATGACACCAAGTTGGGTGGGAGTGTTGGTCTGCTTGAGGGTAGGAAGGCTTTGCAGAGGGATCTGGACAGGCTGGATCGACGGGCCGAGGCCAGCTTCCCCCCATTGCCTGGCTGAGGTGCCTCCAGCCCTTGCTGGAGCAACCAGCTCTCAGAGATTAAGAGAGAGCTCGCTCCTTTGGTCTGTTCAGCCCTTGCTTCTCTCATGAGAAAGCCATTAAAAGTGTTGTCAGGTGTGTTGATGATGATAAATAATAATGGCAAACATACATTAGGAATCGGACCTGGAACTACCAAATTCAGTTTGTATAGACTAACAAATGGCCATTAGACAGTAATGACCTATGTTTGATCCCACAAAACCACTTCCATTTTCAAATGCCAAGGATAATAAATAAGACTGTGGAAGGCTTCTGAAAGTCAATAAGCTTGGGCTTCATCCCGTCAATAAGGAAGAAAATGTTTAGCCTTCACAAAAAATACCATGCTGTCTGTGTTAGACTGCTAGTTCAAGTGTCTTTTCTGATACCTGCTACATGAGAAGACATCTAGTCTCTCAGGTACCTGGACTTCATAAATCCAGAATATCTGCCTGTAAGCATGCAGGTGCTGGTGCGGGTGATGAAGAACTGGCGCGTGCCTCCCTCACGAGGGAACACCAAGGCACTCAGGGCCGGCTTTTCAAAGTAGGCTCATTTGAGTTTCTCTTAGTGCACGCTAAGCACTTCAGCATGCAGATTGGGACTTACTGGTGAATGTGAGCATCGGGTACTATGTTTTTCAGAGACAATAGAGAGAATTTGCACATGATTTCTGCTTCATTTTCTTGGTCAAACAAGTTTTGTTAGTAACTTCATTTGTGCACAGAAGATAGAGTTTGCAAAAACTGCACATACAAGTGAATGCATAGGAATGCAAAGAGATCCTGCCTATAACACGGAACCTACTGTACCAAACAGGGTGCTCACGTCACGTTTGTGGCTCAACAACGTGTCAGCCATTTAAAGCCTAACAGAAGTAGTCCAACGCGAGGATATAAGCGGGCAGAGCTTGGCCCGCAGGGTGGCTAGAGTGAACGGTCGTCACTTCTCAGACCCAAGTGTGCTTCAGTAAAATGGTGTGTTACCTGTCTCTTGGGAAAGGAGCTGATGTGCATAGTTGGAAAATGTTTTAACATACATGGTTTGCTAATACATTTGTTACTCAATTGCCTTGACAGACACAGCAATTTTGAGGTAACATTTCTGACATTTTAGGTAATTAGAAAGGTATGGGCATGCTTTCTGTTGGAAGCTGTTGTGTAAATCTCTGAGTGCCAGAAACTTTCAGAAAAGGTTAAAACTCACTTCTATGATGTACGTGATGGCATTGTGTGTTCCAGCACTGCCCACCCAGATCTAGTGCTAAAGATTATGAATCCACAGCCCAGCAGCTGATGGGGCAAATCAGGGTACTGTAGACACGAGCGGGGGCATGTAGGTGACCAGGTTGGACTACTGGGCACCTGGCCTTGTTGGAGCGCAGACAGGCTGTCTCTTACCCTGGATCGCTTGCTGCTTGGACACACTTAGAGCAATTCTGAAATGGAATAATTCACAATTTTTATTGCATAGTAAGTTGGTGAGTTGCTTTTCAATTTCAGTTTGGATCAAAAATTGTTTTGGCAATGGAAGGGTTGCTCTTGGATGGCATAGTTACGCAGACCTGAGGAACTGGAAATGTTTGTTTGCTAAAGTTTAATATTTGTGTTTAGGATTTCTCTTCCTACCGCCTTCACTTTTGCTAAAATCTCTCAGGAGCAGGAATACACTGAGTTTGGGAGGCTGAACCCTGACATGGGGCTTTTCTAGGCTGTGCTTGGTCTCTGTTCCAGGCTTTCTGGGGGACAGTGAAGCCACACCATCTCCCTGTGCCCTCACTCCCCTGTGTACCATCTCTTATTTTGATCTTAAACTCATGATGGATTGCCTTTTGCTGTACACGTCAGGTACCTTGTGCAGTGAAGTCCCCCTCTCGCTCAGGGTTCCTAGGCATTGTGGAAGTATATTCTAGCTGTATGAAATTTGGGGAGGCTTCATATAAGACATACAGAAGTGTTCAAGGGTGTTACCGCACAGGGCCATGTGATACGACTTTTTCCTTATTCTAATATTTCAATACAAGGAAACGTGTACAAAATAGCACAAGCAGAGAAAACAGAATATAGTTTTTACAAGCACCAAGATAAGGCACTAGCTATGCTAGATCCCCCCGCCCCGATCCATGCGAGAATTATGCTGCAAACAAAATGTGAGATATTACATCTACAGGCACATGCGTATGCCAGAAATCCTGTCTAACTCTGAGTGACTTTAAAAGCAGCATATTGATCATGGTTATTAGACAACGCGTCCATGTACATGATCTTGCCCATGCTTTTCTTACTTCCCCATTGTCTCATATGACATCATTAACCTTTCTGAACATATTTAGATGAGTGTGTGTATATATATACTCAGTGTCTCATATTTGAAAGAGGGCTTTTTTTGAGTGACTTCTGGTGCTGAAAGAGTGACTTGCTGCATACTGTATTTTAAACCCAGCAGCAAAATGGGTATTATATTGCTAAGGCTAGGCACACTGCACGTAGAATAGGATATAATAGCACACACTTTTTTAGCAGAGATACCATTGTACAGCTATAACCCTTCTGTGGAATGGGCCTGTCGTCTGCATTCCTGATGGTCAGTGGTGCTGGTGAGGATGTCAATTAATATAACACGCATCCGTATATAAATTTGTAACAACTCAGTTAAGTCAATGCATGTTTTCTTTGTGCAGATAGGTTTCTCATGAAGCTAAATCAAAATAAAGCTAGTTTAAGCAAAATACCCGTGCCTGCTCTGGTACCGAATTATGTTAGTTTAAAATTATACCTTTAGGTGAACAAACATGCCTTTGTATTTAGAGGAACTTTTGAAAACGCAGAAAATGGAGCTACTTAAAAACCTAGGTCTTGAACTGGTCCCTGTATTGCCTTTCGACACAGAAGTAGTGTTGGTCTTCCCAATGGATTATTTTCAATATTTTTCTGTGTCTCTTTTCAGCTTTTTATATTACCAGTTGTTACAGAGGGGAATTTAAATAAGCAAAATAATAAAATGTGCTTTAATACAGCACATTTTAGTCTTTTTCCTATTTACCCTTTCTAAAAACCAAAAGATGAATGAACAATTTGTTAATCCAAAAAACTGCTTATAACATGAACATTTAAACAACTATATAACTGCAAATATATATTAAAATAAGTTCAACAATTTAAAAACAATTACAAATCACTTACGATAGTCATCTTATGTATACTTAAAGGCATATACAGATTGTATATTTTTCAAATGGATGGAAAAACTCCACTCGGAGTCTGAGAAGCAAATGACTGATTGCTTTTCTGTTATTAAACTGGGGGACTGCAAACATTAAAAAAATCACTAGACCTTGAATTATATCAAAATATAATTGGAATAAAATAATTCAGAAGATAATTCAGTCTTGCTACTAATGTCGTTTACACAGATAGCAATGCTAATATTTTTTCCTTTGTTGTAGACTTAGCCAGTTTAACTCTGTGGGTGCCAACCTGACCCTCCGCACCACGGACAGTTTCTATTTAAAGGTCAGCTTTTGTTTTAATTTTTTCCCCATAACGCATACTGTGTTCTTGTAAGTTTCTGCTGTTACATTCAGAAGAATAATGCCCAGCCTGCAACACTCAGAAAGAGATTTTCTAAGATTCTTAGGAATTTAAAGGTCTAAATGAACACACAGTAGGAGTTCCCAAAGCACCTATGAAACTGTAGTTGCTAAAATGCATTTGAAAGCTTTGTCTTCATTCATTGGAGTAATTCTGAATAATTTCTTTAGCATCATGGAGGTGTTTTATTGAGAAATTCTGAAGCAAATAAGGATGACAGCCAGCCAGATAATGTGTTGCTTCGGGTATACGCTTTACCTTTTGAGCACTCTTGGTTTCTGTATCCCGCTTTCTATATCTGTAACAGCTTTGCCGTGATCAAATCTGTCTAAAATCTGGTCTGATAACAGCAAAAAAATGAAGTAAGCATAGAAAGCAAAAATAACCACCGTCCTTTTCAAATTTGACTAATCATTCAATCTCCAGTCTGATTTGCTCTGGAATTTGGAAGGCTACCCTTTGAAATTCACTTCCCTTCAAGGAGCTCCAAGTCAGGAACATAAAACTCGGATTCCGAAAATGACCAGTTGCTTTTGAAAACTGTGTCTAACATTTAAAGAGTTTTCAGTCAGCAAATGTTCGTGCCCGAAGTATGAACAGATGAAAGGAAGTTGTTGTAAGACTGAAATATTTACTCACTCTGGTCCTCATCTAGGTGACCCCAGGATCAATGAAAGCATATTGATGTTGGAGGAGGCCAAGGTTCCAAACCAACACGTATATGCTATATGCCAGCACACATAGAATCATAGAATTGTCAGGGTTGGAAGGGACCTTAAAGATCATCCAGTTCCAACCCCCCTGCCATGGGCAGGGACACCTCGCACTAGACCAGGTTGCTCAGAGCCCCGTCCAGCCTGGCCTTAAAAGCTTCCAGGGATGGGGCTTCCACCACCTCTCTGGGCAACCTGTGCCAGTGTCTCACCACCCTCATGGTGAAGAAGTTCTTCCTAACGTCCAGTCTGAATCGACCCATCTCTAGTTTTGATCCATTCCCTCTAGTCCTACCATTACCCGACATCCTAAAAAGTTCCTCCCCAGCTTTCTTGTAGGCCCCCTTAAGATACTGGTAGGCCACTATAAGGTCTCCTCGGAGCCTTCTTTTCTCCAGACTGAACAACGCCCAGGGTATGGATATAGATCCACACCCTGCAAATACTATGTTATTCCTCTCAGATAAAAAGAATATTGTAGGTTAGGAAAGGAAGCAGTGAATGTGACAAGATTTCTTCTTTTGTTACTGGTTGTAGACAGTATTTGAAAGGCATGATATTATCACAATGAAACTCAGAATATTAAGAACCAAAAGAAACATTGTGGTTTCACCTTTTTTTCGCTTTATGCAAAATTCCAAGAGTCCAAAGGTGGGAAGCCCTGCAAACTAAAGTATAGCTTATAGATAGGAACGTACTTACAGCTTTACAGCCGTACCAGCAGTAGCTGAACCGGGGCTGTAGGATATATAACATTTTTCCCATTAACTACATTCTAGCACCAAACATTCTGTGCAACAGAACTGTTGTTTTCTTGAGTCTGTCTCATGACAGCAGCCGTTGTGTGAAAAAGAGGAGGGCTTCTCTAGCTGCAAGAATTGAGTAGGAAGCAGAAAGCCTTGTTTCTGTATGGGGACCTGTATTGTTGGTCACCTGATAGGCATTCATCTCTCTGCTGCAGTAGTTAGTAGCTCCCATTCAGTTTGGAGGTAACACGCCTCTCTCTTGCCCCTTTTCACTTCAAGCGTGTGTAAAAAGAAACCTAAATTTACCTAAGATTGTGGGAATGTCAGGCTCTTCAATGAAATACCCTTCCCTCATTAAAAATAGTCCTGTGATGGTGGAGAAAGTCTCGACAGTGTAAGCCATTAAGGGTCGCGGATCGGCAGGCAAATAAAAGAACCCAGTGTATAATTGCCGTATTTTGTTAATGGGGCCACCGTGCAGAGGTGAAGCTGTAGCGATTTAAACCCCCATTTTTTAATATTTAGTCCTGGCAACAGAACAGAGTCACTGCAAAGCAGTGAGCGAGATGAGGTATGTTCTGTTTCCTCTGCGGTGTCCCATGCAAATAGGAAGGTTACACAACTCTGCTGTATCGAGATGATACAGTCATGAGGTGGAAAGAGACTAAGAGAGATGTCAACTCCAAAATCTAAGGCTCTGCATTACTTGAAACCATGCCCCTAAGTTTAAGTAGAACATGGTTTATTTAAAATCAGGATTAGAAAGCAATTTTTTAAACTGTGACAACCCAGCTGACATTTGGAAGTAGTTTTTCTGGGCTTGTTTAGACATTGTGTCCTGTCTTTGGTATATTAGCGGACACAGAGCATGATTAAGTTGGCTAATTAATTTCAAAAGCAGTGTAGAATTGACTAACAGGTAATTTAATCTAAAAATAATTAAAACTATGGAAATTGTTACATTGTTGTTTAATTAATATTAGTTAATATTGTAATTTTCAGTCTAAATTATGCTGATTAAAGATTTCTCTCATAAATACCAATAAAATTAATTACAAATTAATTAAATTTTCTAAAAGATTCTCATAATGGACTTCCAGCTATTCTTGATTTTTGCAATAAATAAACAGAAGCATTATTAAGTGGTATATCTTCCTGGGGGAGATATTTAAACATGATATGCAGATATTGCAAATGGAAGGATTTCCCATGAAAATAGACACGCTTAATAGCAAAGGCTGGTTTTTTCCTTCTAGTAAAAGGAAAAAAATAAAAGAGCTCAAAAGCCACATTTTTATTTTATTGTTTTGCAAGACAAAATGCTTCCCATTCTGTTCCATCTGAGATTCCAGGAAGATTTGTTGTGACGTGGCAGTTGTGCTTCCTTCCAGTTCCAGTGTCTTGCAGCGTAAAAATTGCTCGTAGGAAATGTGGGCACTTCTCTACAGTCCAGCAAAAGAAAGTCCACTTTGTTATGCGGATGTCCTGAGATTTGCAGTGGTCAGGAGAGGCATTTCTGGTGTTTAGGGGAGGCATGCCCACAGGTACCACACCACACTGTCACTGCACCAGCTGCGCTAGCGCTTTCCACCAGCTCTGCGTATTGCTAGAACAGAAATGGGGAGCTGGGGGGAAAAACCTACACAATCGCATCCTACAGAGAACTTCATATGAAGCTTGGAGGTCCCTCTCTCTTTTCCCTTGGCTGGTAATAAAAGGGTTGCTTTCAATTCCAGAAGTGGATAGTCACAACTGGATAGTTTTGCATCTCAAGGACTTTTAAAAAGGATGTAAGTATTGTTTTTTCAATGCTATAGGTAGAGAAAAAAAGACAAAAAGGGAAGACACACACACAAAAAAGTGCTCTGATAGCAAAACCACAAGCCATAACAAGTTGTCTAATAAAACAGTAGGGGATAATGAATGTAAAGTTGCATTAGTAACTTTACTCATATATTTCTCAGCTGTCATAAGCTTACAATGCTCATTTATGCATGCATTAACTCCTGCAAAACAAGGACAAAACTCAAGATTTCTATCTAATGGAAATTCTAATTTTGATCACTGCTTCCGTCTCAAATCACAATTTTTAGTAGAGTGAACACCTACAAATAAATTCAATTAGCTAAAATTCTTTTATTGCTAAAAGAACCCAGCAGTTTGTTTTATGAAACAGAAATGTTTTGTTTGTTTTTCTACAATCGCTTCCACACTCAGCTTCCCCCCCTTTGTGGTGCTACACCACGGAACAGGTAATAGCATAGGTGATAAGACCTGTAATTCAGTGGTAATTTGCCCCAGGTTCTTCCCCCTTCTGAATTAGGGAGAGTGATTGCAAACTGTACTTCCCCTGATGCACCTCCCGCCTACGGACCTTCAGCTGCCTGGAAGGGGGGCTGGGGTGAGGAGCTGAAGGGAAGGCGGCTCAGCTCTTGGTGACTGGGAGGTTTCAAAGGAAGGACTTGAGCTCCAGCTGCCAGGAGGCACGCTACTGCTGGACGTGAACGTATGTAGCATAAGCTTGAATTGTTAAAAAAATTGGCTTGGTGCAATTCAGCAAATCAGAATGTTTCAGTTGTTGCTAAGCTGACCTAAAATGATAGTTTCAACATTCAAAATCCTTTGAATATATTCCATTTTGTAGTAAGTATGTTTGTCTTTTTTATTTTTAACTTCATTTTTTTTATTTTGGTAGATATAGTAAGGTGGAAATTACTGTTGCTGGTTTTCATAATTGCTTGGCATGCAGAACTTCCACTGAAATTAGTGATGGAGTGATCACAATATGATCTAGCTTATGTTTTATTAGAAGATTTTCCTTAACTGGGCTTGATCTTCTGGTCTCAGTGCTCTCAGGAACACACTTAACTAATGCAACTGAAAAGAAAGTATTGTCCATTTAATTTTGATTATATTCTCTGTTTTGTATAAAATGCACTTTTAATTGCACTATTTCTGGGGAGCTAATGAGGGAAAAAATGTGTTTCTGAAAAATTGAATCACAGCTGTAGTAGCAGATAAGGCTGACATTCAGTTCTTAGAAAGAAGCAATCAATGCTGAATGTATCAGGTGAGTTCATTTCTCTTGCTCTGCTTTAATAGCTTATAAAGAAGATTGATTAAGTTCTTGTCTGATAGATCAATAATGGAATGAAACTGAGCTTTCCCTCCTTCAAGCACGGGTTTGTCATATGCTGGGGAATGTAGAAGCTGAAGAGAAGTAGTACTAACTTGAAAAAAAAAATCCCAAGCACTAGGGTTCTAATGAGCTCCCTCACATCATACTGCTTACGCGGCACATAAAACAACAGTCATGATTCACGCGGAGTGCCCGTACATCCTGGGTTCTTTTCCCACACCACTCCGCTATGTTCTGCATATCCTTACACTTTGTAGACTGGTGCAAAGTGTGTAAGATTTCATAGATTGAGAAAACGATTCTTGTGTTTGTATCCATGATGATGCAAGCTTAAAAGGAGCCAGTCTCTTAGGTTCCACCCTTGCATGGTAATGAATGCTCTTTCTGGTCTTTGGAAACTTTAGAAATCGTCTTAGCCCTCAAAATAGGAATTCCGAGAGAATAAGTTTTAGTGCAGATTTCTGATACCTCGAATTATATAGGTTGTGAATAGCAAGAACGTATCCAAATATCTCAATTCCCAGCCAAACCAGTGCATTCATGTAGATGTTTGAACCAGATTCATTTGACTTTTTTTTTTTTTTTTTTTAAATGTAGCATTTCACTGTCCTGCAGTGCTTTCCAGTCTTCCACAAGAAGTAAAATTTGTGGAATATAGAATGAGGTGAGGATGAAGGGAAACAGGAACTATGAGCTGTAGCATTTGTGACAGTAGAAACATCATGGATATGAGAAATTACAGAAGTAGCATAACATCAGTATTTTATTTGCACATATAAACATTTCGGTATCTTATATGGTGGCTCATGTTTTTTATTTACTTTTGTTGTTGTCTTTTATGGCTGTGTCACACACCTAAACAGAGTCTGCAGGTCTTGAGATGTGAGCTGCCTCTACAAACGAGACATTCTTCTTTAGCATAATGTCAGTGTCGGAGACAATTTCAGCATTTATCTCATTTAAATAACACAAAAGCCCAGATATTGCTTGTATCTGAAAAAACATAGTCAACACATGTACTGTGGAGACATCCAGGATGCTAATTATCTGTAGACAGTGCTAACTATACAACTAGCTGCACAGTTCTCATTTTATTTTTTTATATCTATATACGCACACGCTTCTTTTCTTCCAAGCAGTTATTTTAAGAACCCTGTATACGATACAAAATCCAGAGATGAAACCTGCAAAACCAGTGTGTTGCTTGTAAATTCCTGATGCATTGTTACTGTTACTAGAGTACATATTCAACTTTAATCTTATTGATTTAATATTGATTTTTGTTAATAGTGAAGTTTGTTGATACAATGTGACAGACCGCTTCTATCAGCAATTTCAATTAGTTCTCTAAATAACTGATTGTACAGACTGTCAACTTCTGTCTTTCCAAATTAACTTTTGCATCTGAAGCCTTGAGTGTTGTTCTGCATCAAGTAACTTTGGCCCGGCTTTCCCAGCCCTCCAGCGACAGGTGACTCCCTTTGCCACATCGTCTTTCAGCGTTCTTGTTTTCCCCTTCTGCCCCATGGCAGAGCTGAGGCGTAACGCGTGTGTCTGCTCATGCAACGCCTCCTTCATCCCGGGCCTTTCCCAACACCCAGCTTCCCTGTGTGGGCAGGGAAAAGGTCCAGGAGCCGGTACAACACTTACACTTTGCATCGAGAGTCCCGCAGAGGTGTCGCGTGCTGTGATACTACCCGTTTGAAATGCGCGGTGTTTGCAACTTGTTCATGCTTGGTGTGCTTGGAAAACTTTATGTAATGCTAAAAACTTCTGCTATTGGTAAATGACCTTCTTCCTCTAATAACAGAGTTATTGACAGTTGGTCTTTCTCCTGATTTAGCATCATAGCCTCATCTTGCAATGGCCATTTTCCTACATTCTTTCGAGAAAACAAACTTCATGATTCCCTGGCTTTTGAATTTTTATTTTATTATTTTTTTTAATTTGAAATAGAGGACTGTGTTTCATGATTGCTATTAATTTTATACATGCTTTGGTTGCTTATTTGTAAAATTAAGAGGATGTTCCCAGGTGAAAATTTTTATTTTAATGGTCCAAAAGGAATGGTGCCTGATGGAGAAGTTGATCTTTACAGATATTCTGCATTACTAGGAAGAGATGCAACTCTCATAAAGATCATTAAGAGAGTAAGAATAAGGGTGGTCATATTCCATCTCTAGGTTTTCAATCGTGGATCTGAATTTGTATGTCACTAGAGCCTTAATAGAATAATAAAACCAATTGGTGACATGCGTTCTTTGGTAATCCTGAGACAAACCCACTGTGCATTACACAGTCCAAAATGGAATCTTACTGACCCATGCTACACTACCTTCATTATCACAGTTTGCTTTTGTTAGAAGTTATGTTTTCTTTTTTTTTGAGAGAAAATTAGACTTTATGTTTCAACCAAGTATTTGGAAACAGTAAGAATAACGTCTGTTGCACAGAAATGCAGTTTTCAAAGTTATTTGCATTTTCATGCATCGAGCTTGGTTTCGGGAAGGAAAATCACACTTAACTGTACGATTAAGTGCGTTGGATGCCTAGAGGGTTGTATAAAAGCACGAAGGAAAACTCTCTGTAGGGTAGTGCGTGGAGTAGAGATTCCCAAGGCTGTGGTGGTCTGGTCTGAAGTGAGTGAGGTGTGACAAAGATGTACTGGGCCTGGCTTAGTCTACTCCGCACAGGAGCCCTAACTGGAAAACTATGGCTTGTCAGTTCCTATCTGTCAGATCAGTAAGAACAGAGTCTTTTAGGTTCCTTATCATGATAAGTTGAGCTGAAACACTTCAGTATGTATTTAGAATTGGGTGAGACCTTGTTGGAAATGCTAGGTGTATTCACACCTGCTGCTGGCAGCAGTTGTATTTTCAGTGAGGAATAAAGACATGCCTTCCTCCCCCTTTGGCAGGAAGTCATCTACGTGTGAGAGGAGTTGTCTAATTAAGGTTGGTTAAAGGACATAACTGTACTGTGCTCATCATTTCCCAGTGTGGATGCCCAAATCTGTGCAGCTCTCTGAAGGTGTGGACATGGAATCAATGCATCTAGTAAATCTCAGGGAAGCAAATTTCTAATACTGTTTTGTTGTTTGGTTGGTTTGTTTTTTCTATTCTGTCTTTTACTCACAAAAATAACTTATCTGTATTTATTTCCATCATTGCTTGTCTGAGCCTCTGTGACTCTTTCTGAGGAACCAGAAACTGCTTGGGTTGGTCACCACGGAGCGTGCCCAGAGTGTCCAAGAATTCTTGCCCCGTCTGCCATCTACACAGGAAATGAGGGATGTTGTCATCTTAGTGTTCCTCATGATGCTGTAGCACTGCAGACTCGCAAAGGGGCATAAAGCCTGAAGGGAGCGCTAGTACTTATTTTCTTTATAACTGCTGATGTCCCAGACCACCTTTCAGACACAGGAACTGTTCTTGAGACCTGCAACTGAAGTGGCAACTTTAAGAAATATTTCCCAGTTCCCACGGCAAAGGCCAGCTTGCTTGTGTAGACACAGTGGTCCGTTTTTTTTTTTTCTTTACCCATTTTCCAAACCTATTTTCCATCAAAACTGTGTCTTTCCTGGTGCAGAGCTAAGCCAGGTGTGCTAATGTGTATTCCATACAAATTAGAAGAGAGACGTGTATTTGATACTTTCTGCATTAGAAAAAAAATGCATCTGCTAAAAATAAATAGGATGGTCCTAAACAGAACCCGATTGTTGAAATCTTGTCTGAATGTTTTCAGTCAGTATATGGGCTGTGGTGTGACTGCGGATACTCTACAAATCGGCAGGTGAGAAACAATTGCTTTTCAAAGAAGTATCTTGAAGGCACTGAGAGATGACATTAAATGATGTGGTTTAACTTCAGAATCATTCAAAATTCTGTGAAGAACATCCGTGTCCTTAACTTATCATTGCTTATTTTACTGTTAATTAAAAATTGAAAAGTTAGATTGAAACTGGTCCCCGAAAATTTCAAGGAGTTATTTTAATTTCAACTGTTTGAGGTTCTTTTTGCAAAATTATTGTCTTTCTAAAAATGTTCATTCTGGCTAGATTAAGTATAAAAACTTTTTTTTATAAAAAAATCCATTAGATATCTTAATTAAGAATAGTTACTTTGGGGCAAAATCTAAATGGGGCTGACTGCTAGCAAAGTATTTGCAATTCCGTGAGAGTGCTGTGTACTTAACACCTCCCAACAGTTGCCCCTTTAGAACCACGACTGGAGCTGGGTGGCTGTAGAGTTTGGGGTTCTTCCTTCCCGATCCCCCATTTTTTTTGTTGTAGAGACATCTGTGATGAAGAGGGTTTTTTATTTGGTGGTTTTTTGTTGTTGGCCTGGTAAACATTTGCATAGTCATCTTGCAGTTCAGTCTGAGAGCCCCTGGCTTGCTGATAGTTCACTTGACTCCATAGCCGGTGGCTTTCTTGCACGATTACTTGACATTAGTAATCAGCCAGATCTCTTGATAGACGGAAAAGGTCACCGAGTTGTGTATGTCTGGGGAATGGGTCAGGATTTCAGCTTCAAGTAGCATTCCCGAAGCTGTTTGTGCCTTGGTACCCCCTCAGGGACGTGTCACCTGTGCACAGACACCTAAGCCGCCCGTGAGCTCGCAGCACGGTTGTGTCTGCAGGGCCGTGTTCCCACTGGCCGCCTGCTTTGTGGCTGCAGGAAACCCCCTTCTCAGAAGAGGGGCTTCAGCCTTGGTGCAAATGCTGTGCTGTTCATGGTGAATGCTGAAGTGCGGGCTAGGTGCACACGTGGGCTTGGGGAGCTACTGCCAGCAGAGGAATGCTTGCCGCAGCCCACAGCGCGCTGCCGTAGAGCCCGGGTGATGTGCTCTCCTCTCTAACGCCTCCCTTCTGCATTGTAATTTGTTGACACCAACTCTGGGAGCGTATTCATGAAAGAACAAAAAAGCAGTGTCATAAAAGTGTAACGCGACTTAACTACAGTGAATAATAACCGTGTGTTTAATTTTGGAGTCAATTATTTGTGGAGAACCCGGATTACGATGTGGAATGTAACCTAGCACTGAGAGGCACACTTCTGTGGTGTGAGGCAAATAACAATAAGCTGATGCTGATAACGGTGTTCGGGTAAGCTTCGCAAGACAGAGATTCCTCCTCAGTACCAAACGCTGTTTTGCTTTATTATTGAGAAGAGAAGCCTGTAAGAACCACTAATTGTGTACATTTGAAAAAAACAAAACAAAACAAACAAAAACCCAAAAAACCCCAAAAAACAAACAAAGAAACAAACAAAAAAAACCCAAAACCCACCCAACCAAAAAACCCAGAACAAACCCAAGCATCTGCTAAAACTTGAAGTGGAAGGGAAAGACTGGTTCGGAAAGGCAAAGTGCTCACATCAGCTGGTTCTGAGCAGCTTTGGGCTGATGTGGGTTCCCTCTTCAAAGCATCCATAGGTTTGACTAAGCTGTACAAGGTCAGACTTTGGCCGTATGTCAGGTTTTAGTGAGAGGACATCTCTGCCAGCTTGGAAATGCCACAAGGAAGGTCATCAATGCACAGTATTAAGGGGGGTTTGTAACCTGCGTGAGGCTTCCCAAAATGTATGCACATGTTTAACTTTATGCACTGTAAGTAATCCCATTGACTTCCATGAGTGCTCATTTTTGTAAAATTCAGCTTATATGCAAGTCTTGACACTCCTGGCGCATCAAATGCTTGCTTTTAACAGTTCCTTTGAAAGCTAATAGAGCTGTACTTTGAACTTCACGGTTATAATCCCCTGTGTTTAGCTTGTGCAACCCCATGGATGCTGAAAATGATGGCCAGAGACTTACTGGAGTGAAGACAAAATGCTGAGAACAAGGCAAGAAACATGCCCTTCCTTCCTGGAAAAACTAGTCTGTCTTCTTTCCAGTAAATGCTATAAGAGAAAATTGGTCTCAAATCCTCTAAGACTTGGGTCCAATTCTGCTGCCTCTTACTAAACTCCTTTTGGCTTTAATCAGAACAAGTCTGGGCTAACTATGTGATTTTTGAAGTTTCATGACATCATACTGGTAAATCAGTTCCTTATTTTTAAGATGGACTCTTCACTTTAAAGCACAGTATGTATTCCTTTTCCTATTTAAGTCTGGTTCTGCACTCTTTCCATAGGCAAAATGCCTTCTGAGGCTGCTCGGGGACTTGCTCGTGTGAGCAGCACAGGAGGCCATGAGCTGTCATACACGGGATGCTTCAGATAGAGTGATAAAACTGACTTGTTACCTGGTACATGGTCTAGCAATAGCCTTCTAAATATTGAAATGAAGAACTTACTAGTCCAGTGCTGTACCTACCGTGTGGGATATCGCAACTATTTCTCAACCTGTGTTGGTGGCTACTTTATGCATTAAGCAGAGGAAGAAAGTCAAAGGTGTGCATTACATTAAGATAACGTTCTTTCAGGGTCACTGAAGGCATCTGGCTGTGCCTTGTATCTCAGACTGCATTCAAGACACTTATCTCGCAGTAACGTGTGTGTGTTTTGTTACCTAATCATAAAGTGGCATTTAAAAATTGTGCTTTGCTATTAGCTGATGAGGTCATCTACTGTATATGCAGCTGCTGGGGGCTGAAAAATACGCGGCACCTTTGCAGCTGGGGAAGACTCAGCTGCTGCAGAGGGAAATTGTGAGGACTCCTGGTGGGGCTGGGATGCAGGACACGCTGCCTATTTCTGACGGGATTTCTGTGGCAAATAGTTGAAAAAACATGCGCTGTCTGCAGGATTGTCAAATGGACCCGTGACTTGCTGGGCATTGGTTCTGTTGTCCCAGTGTATGTTTGGCATCTTCATCAGCAAGACAGCTGCAGAGATGCTCCGCACTCTTCTCCTGTCACTAATGTAGTACTCCCCTGATCAAAGCCTAGTTATTTGGACTTATTGAGAATGTTAATTCTAGGAGAACCTTACATCATATGAAAGAGTCATTTTTCTGCTACAACTAACCTCAGTTAATAGAAGGAGAATGAATGAAGATTACAAGTGCCTGAAAGAAAAATGCCGTCTCAGGTCCTTATCATCCACTTCTCAACTTGTTTTTAGGGTCATGGGGAAGAGACTCTGGTCACGTTTATGTCTTTTTAATCCAGTGAAGATCTTTAAAATAGAGAAAGGCAAAGTACCAGTATTTTAGAAGAAGAGGTATTGTATATAGGCCATATGGCATTGAAGAAGGTGGGCAGGGTCTGGAGACTGAAAAGGACAAGTAATCACAAGGAGAGCCCTTCTTGTTTTCCGAGTCAGTTCTGTTCTAATTTGTCAAAAGACGATTTCTTTTTCCTAATAAGATATTAATAGGGGTGGCCTGTGCTCAAAGGTGCAGACTTCCATCTTGTGGGTAACAGTCTTATGAAGAGTCTCGGCCAATGTGTAAACACAGAGAATGGGCAAAGAGTTCAAAGCGCCCTTTCCTCTTCAGGGATGGTCCCAGCCACCCCTGGGCGCAGGACACTGGCGCAGTGGTGTCACTGATGGTGCCTGGCTCTGCCTCTTCTCTGACAGGTAATGGTTCTGGACACCCGGACAGAGGGGAGGGAGACAGTGATGGATGAGAATTGAATTTTTCTGCCCTCTTGCCAGATAAACAGAGAGGCCAGAGAAGGATGTATATACGGGGCGCTGAGATATGCCACCGTGTGTGTGGCATGCACGGTGCTGGGGCTTGAAACCTGGCTGATGCGTATAGGGCAAGTGGATGCAAGTGTGAGATTCTCCTCTGAGAGAGACAAGATTCAAAGCAACTTTGTAAATTCATAGTAATCTGTCACAGAAAGGGGTGATTTCATTTGAGAATTCTTCGTTTAGCAAAATGGGATAGTTTTTTGGAAAGCTTTAAAATAGGCTACACTAGAGTTTAGAGCCTTTTAAGATCCTCTCATCCCTGGTTTTGAGATGCATACAGTAGTTATTTTATTCCTAAAGCTTGCACATTTTAGCAACACTAGCTTTTAATTCATTATACAGCAGTACAGAGCTGTTGAGAGAGACATAGCAGCTTGATTCATTTGAAATCCTAGGACAAATAGGCTTTAAAAAGCAAATGCATTCATTCTGACACTAATTATGTGTCTTTCCCACATGTCGTAGTATCTTGTGTCACAAATTGCTCTCATTTGCTACTGGGTGCAAAATGTCTGAGAGACGATGAGTGCAAAACAATATGCTGTAACCAGGTGTAGGACAGGTCTGAAACCTATGGAGAGTCCAGGAGCCAAACAAAACAAGGAACTTCACACCAAAGGCATCAAAATTTTTTTCACCAGGTATTAATTTTTGCTAGATTCTAAGTTCAGTTGCAACTTCGCAGCACGCAAAATAGGCTGCAACGTGCCCAGCAAACAGAAATGAGCACCAACCAAGGTCTTACCTGTTTTGTTTGAGGTGGTTGGGGCTGGAAACTCTTAACAGTGTGCATCTTGTCGTGTAAGATGCTGGCGACCTGACGAACTTCTTCTAGGAACATGTAGTTTATCCGGAGAAACTGTAGGAGCTATGCTGAATGAAAATATGCTTTTCTGTGTATGGGAATGCAAAGGATTTCATGTATTTAAGTGAATTAGAGAAACCTTGTGTTACTGAGCCCGTGCTTGTTGCTAGATAATGGCCGAGACTGGTATTGCTCTGCTGTAACTAATCCTGGAACAGTGTCGCAGGTTATTTGGTGCCAACTGGTGTTTCCGCTCTCCTCAGGAAAGAGCAGGCTTTCCAGCTCAGAGCAAAATTGTGAGAAATTAGAAGTTGACGAAAAAAACCAACAAGAGCAAAAAGAAATCATTAAAATCAATGGTAGTTTGTTTTTCGTTTTAAATAAACTGCATCCGAGTTTCCTGCGCTGAGCAGAGGCATCCTCATTATGTCAAAGAGTTTTAAGCAGCAAATGCCTTTTCACCTGTGGTGCAGTGTTCAAACCTGGCATGCTTTACACGTAGTGCAGTTTGACAGTTCATTTGAAATAAATGTGCCGATAACCCTTAAAAGTGGTAATAAAATACTCTTTGCTCTACTGTACAGATGATTAATACCACTAAAGTAATTAAATTCCATTAGGCTGGGGTTCACATACCCAAGGAATTGGTGCCAGGATTTAGCAGATCTCTAGCGAGGACAAAAGACTAATGCCTTTTAAAGCCGTGTTTCACCAGTAAAATCCCAGGAAAGTCTATATTAACTTAGGACATCTGCTTGTTGTGATTGTTTGAGCTATTGATGCATTGGATCATTAGCGGGGTAGCGTGAACTACTGTTTTCCTGTTGACAAGGATCTCTCACCAGGAGCTGCTGGCTTGCTGCAAAGGGAGAAAAAGCGGAACGGGGCGGCCGAGCTGGGGCTTGTGCATGGGCTTTGACTTCCAGAATTATTGCTAACTGTATAGTCTCTGATGGTAGGAAACAGCATTTTGCCCCCAGCCATTTTTCCCAAGATCAGAGCCAAAGTAACTCTGTCTCCTGCTGTTTTGTAGCTGTAGATTCTTAAAGACTGGCATTATTGTAGTCGATGAACAGTTTGCCCCCTTTCAGATGGCTGCAGTAATGACCCACAGGGGAGGCAGTGGTTAGGCAATGCTGACAATGTGACCAGGTGCTGCAACATAAGCATTTCATTAAATATTGAAGCAATGGTTTTCAGTTACAGTGGCAAAAAGGAAATTTGGTCTATGTCCAAATATGTGGCTATTTTTTTTTTCTTTCAACCTCTTCTAATCACATTATTTTTTGCATGACCTTTCTCCTGCTAATTAGCTGCTGCCTTGAAAAGCATTGTGGGTAATATATCCAAGGTAATTCAACATTCCACTTTACATGCTGGTAATCATTCTTAATGTATGAATGATTTATTTACTGCATATTTTTTAATGATCTTAAAATATGCAAACCACAAAAAAACCCTATCTTTATTATTACCATACTTCAGATCTGCCAAAAAAAAAAAAAAGAACTTGGATTTCTGTTTGAAAACAACAAAAAGATTTGCACTACAACATGTATTGTTTCACTGCAAGCTGTTGTAACCATGTAGGAAGGGGTGAGTGCAGCGAGCATTGTCAGCAGGCGCAAAAGAGGTGGAAAGGCCGATTCCTGCCGTAGATTCTTGGGTGTGCTGCTTGGTGGGTGTGGGGAAATCGGTTCCTGCCCGTGACCGCGACATCCAATACGAGATGTACAGTGCCTGCTGCTACTTACGCCCATAGAGCTGAGCGTAGGATCAAACACCACCTTTGGATAAAAAACCAAGGAAGTATTCAACTCTGAAATCACAGCCATCCTTTGAACGTGGAAGCACGTTTTAAAAACAAAAATTATCAAAACAGTATCAGAAAGGTGTATGCGTTCCCCTAGGAGCTTGTGTGCACCTCCCTGTTCTCTGGTGATTTTTTTTTCTTTTTAAAGGAAAAAGGGGAGGATGGAAAGTGCTTCAGGTAAACTAGTTTTGAGGAGTTTTAATTTCTTGTGTTTGTGCAATGATTTTCATAACTTCATAATACTTGTAATAATCTCTTATAATGTTCTAAATTAATGGTGAGATGCAATATGCAACTGCATAGTACAGCTGTGCTGTACTATATATACGCTATAGCATATTTTCTAAACAGAAGTTGGCAGTTTTCATTATATTACCTTTGTCGGTATTAATTATTGTTTATGAAATTATACATAACACTAAATGCCTTAAAAGTGCAATCATGTTTTTAATACAATCCACACTCTTTTTTTCTGTTCTTTGCTATGTACCAAATACATTTCTGTTTAGTGCAAACTGTTTCTATAAATGTGATCCTGCATGTCAAAGCTTTTCTCATAGCTTAAAAATTGTTTACAAAGATGCAGGTGCACAAAAAGACAGGACAATATTTTTGGAAAAAAAAATCATATTGCTCTACTAAGACTTGCGTTTTACATATGCACTGTTGGAGATTTGAGTAGCCAGACCTTGTTCCCAGTTACAATTGTCTGTAGTCTAATTTCAGTACTTTATATGATGAGATAATATTTTTCTCTCAGTAAAAGTGTTTAAATAATTTTTAACAATCGTAGCCTGTTTTCTTTTCCTTTCCTTGAAAGGAGCATTTTTGTTCTGTTTTTTCCTTCAAAGATTTTTTTTTTTAAGAGAACTGCTACTTAAAAAAAGGCAGAGAAAGGAGAGACTGCAGTGTGTGTATATATCGGGAAGGGAAATGTCATATCAAGATTGTTTTAATCCATCAGTTCTTTCTTCATTACACTTTTTAGCGAGTGTTGTGATGCTGAAATCTGGCTACAGTCACAGCAAGGAAAGGTGGCAATTGGTTAAAGCTTCAGGATTATGAAATGCAGAAGGCAGCATCTTCTATACCATTGGAAAGAGCAGATAAAACTGGTAGTGTATTAAAATATTTACAGTATAAGCATAACAATATTATGCTTGTGAAACTGCTGTGATTATGTATCTTAAAATATGCCCTTTTGAGAACTGGCCCAGTTCTTCACTTGCAAGAGCAAGCTAAAATTGGTGAGGTGTCAGCAATCAACTCAACAGTTGTTTCAGTAAGAGATCCTCTTTAACTACAGGGATTTGAGAACTTCAGAGAAAATGGCGTTTGCGGAGGTTGTGTTAAAAGATGCAATGAGTTCACAGATGAAGTAGCCTCACGCTGAAAAATTTGTTATGGGATGAAAAACGTAGGGTTCAATTCTTGCAGCAAAACCTTCTATGATAGCTGTAGAGGTTTTATGTACCTAAAGTTGAACCAAACTTAGCTCGTATCCACCTCTCGCGCAAAGCAGAGATTACCATTATTGACCATCTTTCAGATAATATTTACATTTTTAGCATTTATGTACTTATGTTTTTAATTATGCTATTTGATGTTACATTATTTGAAAATTTGCTCTGAATCACAAAAAAAAAAATTATAATACAAGAGTGTAGTTTCAAAACATGGTTTATCCTCCCGCCCTATACGTCAAAATCCATGCTGGATTCAGCAAGATTAGAGTTTTCCTTGAAATTATAACTTGACAAGCACTAAACTCTGACTCGCTGCATCACAGCAATGTAATTCTCTTAAAAAGAGTTACGTGATTGAAATGAGTAACCCTAGCTGGGATGCTTAGCCGAAGTTTCAGGGTGCTTGTGATTTGCTCTAGCTTTTATCCTTTAAAAAATTTATGGAATGCAAAGATTCAATACTCTCAATTAGTGCTTGGTAGCCAGAGGACGTCTTTCCTGACCCTCCATGGGTGAAGAAATGTTCTAATACATATATGTAGATATATAAACATTTATATTCATATTTTTTAACTCCCCAGGAAGGTGTCAGGAAGTGGAAAATACAAAGTTGGCTTACATGCAAACTAGTTTCTCTTATAGGGGTTATTTTTTGTAAAGATATTGGCAGGTCAGCAGAGGGACTTGAGATACTGAGTGACTATTGTAGAATTGCTTTTGGCTGACCTAGTGAAAACTGTGGCAACTTCCTCATCAAAATAAATCACCATATCTACCCACAGGCGCTTTTTACCAATGGCTTTTACTCTTGAGCCCTGTTAACTAGGGCGTTATTGTTAGATCAAGAGGAGGATTTGAGCTGGTCTTTTCTATTAATCTGTATAAAATGTACTGGCCATAACTGGGCGTCCGTCTTAATAGTGGAGCTTTGTTATCTCTTGTTTTGTGGATCTTAAGTTTTTACAAGCCATTACCAAGGTATTTGCACAGTAATGGATCAATCACCGCCCTGTCCACCTGCTCAGAATTATCTATCCTTTTAATATATTATTAATGTCTTTGATTTGCAGAGTGGGAGATTGCGGAGGCTATTTGTAGCTGTCTGTGTTGTACACTGAGAAAAAAACAAAAATAAATGGCTTTATACAGAGACATTCTCCATGAACAAATATTTTTCAAATAGTTGGATTTAGGAAACAAAAAAAATTAAATTGAGGACTTTAAGGACCAGAACTATTTGTATAGTACTTTAGTACTTTAAAAAAAAAACCAAACAGGGGGGGGGAATAGTGGGGAGCCGTGAAGACTAACAATACTATAAAATGCTGAAGCCTCCTCTTGGTTTTAGCGTCTCACCTTGCGTTCATATGCCTCTTTAGCTCTCCTGTAATAAACTTTCAACATTGATGAGTTATGGATGCAGAGAAACCAAGGGGCTGTTTTTTGTCTCAGGGTGCACGTTTGCCGCTTTGCCATTCTTTTACATTTTCATTCTTCATGCTGATGAGTCAGTACAGATTTATATTACCATGTTATTATGGATAGTATAGACTGAGTCTCCTTGAAAGTAATGGCATGTGATTGCTTACCCCATTACTTTCAATGGGACTAAGTCTATGTCATCCTTAGGGACTCCATCCCATTGAAAGTAATAGTCTGAGACTGCCCACATCGTTACTGTGCTTTAAATTGGATTGAATTTATACTGATCTGTAGAGGCCTGCCACAAAAAGTCTCATTTTTAAGACATAAAGTTGATAAAAGTTTTTTGCCGGTGGTTGGAAAGTTTAACGGAGTGTTTGAAAGTATGTTTGTAATATTAGAAAGATTGGTTTATGTTGTTCGTAGTCCTTAGCGTTTGACCTTAACACCCTCGAAGGAACCCCTGCAGCAACACATTTAATGGAGGATTTTTTTTCTTCTGCTCTCCTTTAATTATTTCTTGTGTATTTTCCTTTTTTAACTTTTAGGAAGAGTTCTGTTGTGTGTTTTAATGACTTCTGTATTATATTCAATTGGGCTGTGTCAGTACCCTATTATTTTCTCACATCTTTAAAATACTGCCGTTAAAATGTGTATAAATTATGATGTACTGTTTTCAGAGAAATTACTCATTGCTACTTCTAATAATGAAAATACATTGCATTTCCTTAAGTGGGAAGGATCCTTCCCTGAAGCAGCACCCCTTTATCCTGTTGGCATAGAAGCTCTTTTTAGAAAAAAATAATCGGTTAATGCAAAAGTAAAGGCATACTCATATTATGGCCCTCCCTCTGATGCCAGCATGTCTGTTAAATTTATTTAGAACAAGAGCTTTACTTCTCCCCTTACTAATGTTAGGTGCTAATGTTCCCTTAGAAAAATCAAAGCGCATTTTTTATACTCTTACATTGCCATGAAATGTAACCAGATAAAATGAAATCCATTCCAGAAAGATTAATGTTACAATGATAATGCACTGGATGAAACAGAGAGACTAAACCCTTGCTTTTTCTTAAAGCCATGATCAGTCCTATGAAAAGGAAACGTTGACTGATGAAACGAGCAAATTTAGCATAGGAATCAAAAACGTATATGTGTGTCCTTCCCACAGATGTACATACAGCATAATGGAAATGACAACGTATATCTCAACTATGTATTCTGCCCACTTCCACTAAATGCAAGCTGTAGAATAAATACACAGTACGCACCCTATTTAATCTATAATGCATCATGCAACATCATATGAGAAATGCACCTTTCTTTTTAGGTAATCACCATGACATAATTTATTTCAAAAGAGATCACAGCGCCACAGCTGTTACTAGTGATTTAGTAATTGAATCAGCAGCAGCATTTTATACATACTCATATTTATTAAAACCCTTCAGAAGCATTAGAACACATTTCAGTCCTGTGGAATGAATGAAACCCCTGCCTTTAAAGGGGCAGTATAGACTTTGTTTTATGTTTATTGGAGACTGCGGTATGTCATAGCCAGTCACCGCTCACCGTAACTCAAGCAAATAAAACATGCATATAGCCCTCAACCTACGGCGTAATATACCTTCTCTCATCATCATCATTATTCTGATATTCCCACATGTCATTTTACGTAATGATCTGAGCATGTATACATGTACATGGATAATTTGCAGGTGTATATTTTTAATATGTGCTCAGATGTTTGTATCCCCCTATCTATTTATTGAGTGCTTATACGCTATTGATTGTTGTAATATTTTTTTCCTGTATTACTCCAGCAACATCTAGATTTTTAAAACAAAGTGGAGGTTGATTGTCTTATGTGCTTTACATACGTGAAGAGCTGGTTCCTGCTGTGGATTCTTTCTGTGTCGGGAGCGTAACTGAGAGCTAACTGGTTTAAGAGGAGGTTTTCAGCAAAACGTATACACTTTTACAGTAGGACTGTTCCTGTTGATGCCCTATGGATGTGAGAGATGAAAGGACTAGGTAATTTCCTTTATCAAATGAGTTGATATAGCCAGAAAATGAACACGTTCACTTCTTCAAACTGCCAACTGTCAAATAAAACATATTCTTTCTCATTATGGACCTTCCTTCCCTTATATTTTTATGCACACTGCATTTTAAAGAAATACTGTACACGTGTGGGTGCAGTGAGGGCTAGATTCCACCCAGCTGGCTGCAAGGAATTGTGTGATTGTTTATAAACACTGAGGCAGAGCGGGGTCTGAAGGAGGGGTTGGAGAGAGGAGACGGTGGCCTTGCAGTCTGGAGTTGTCACGGCTATCAAAGCTACCGAGGCTGCCAGGGAGGCGTTAAGGTGGGAGCAGATAGATGGGGAAGAGGCAGAGTTGTGAAGTTCCGTCAAAGAAAGGGCAAAATGCTTTAATTTCTGGTGATGACGCCAGGGAAGCTGCTGAAGTGATTCAGAGAAAGTCTTAATGAGTTCATAATGATGGATAAGAAACACGATCTCAAATGCCGTGCTGGAGATTTGTTTCAGGAGTTCAAGTATGCTGGGACTGGGTGAGACTGTACCGGAGATGCTGGGAACCGTTGCAATAACCTGAGCCCCGCAGAACTGCGGAAATGGCAGATGTCTTCAGTGACTTCAGCCTTGGGATACTTTATTTGGGTGCTCTCAAAAAGTGCCATTTTCCTCAAAGTGCTGACCCCCTCTCAAAAATCAGGAGCAGTAATAGCATTGTTGATTGTGCCCTCCAATTTGAGGTATGCAAAAATCACTAGGTGCTTTAGAAAGATTTAACCCAGTACTCCATGTGTTAAGTAGGACTATTGAAACTTGGGTTTCAATCCAGAAGGAAATACTGTTATTTATTTTAGAGCAACACTCTGGTGTATGCATATGTGTATACTTATGCACAGATGTATCATTTTAGAGTCATCAAAAATTTATTTTCTGCCCTAAATGGACTATAACTTTGCTTACTCTCGTAAACTCTTCTCACAGGGACAAATGCTTCTTTCAAGCAGCAGTCACGCGCTCTCTGTAACAGCAGCCATTTCCCTAAATCCATGGGGCCCTGTGGGGACAGATCCTGCCGTTCTTCCTCTGGAAAGATACAGCGTTACTTCACGTGGAGTCTGTTTTGAAATGAACGGCCACAAATGAAGGAAACTTTCGATAGAGAGCCTGCGTCTGCAGTCACAATATTTCTAGGATAAGCCCATTGCTCTCACTTTAAAAATAATTAGTAATATTCTAATGACAGTAGAGGTATGCTTACTTCCCTCCCATGCAGACACGGTGTCTCATCATGTCCATTCTTCTCTGGTACAAGCTGGTTAATTCCAAGAAGCTGGTTGTCTTTCTCCCTTGTGAGATGGGCCCTTGGATGATGTCTCTTCTAGGATGGTAGGACTTGCTTCAGGACAAATGTGTGCTGTGCCAGTCGTGGCTATTATTGTCATCTGGCTTCATCTATGGCCTTTGCTTTTAGGATTTTTAACGTCTAACTCTATAGTTTTCACATGACATAAGCCAGAAATGCACAACAGCATTTACATCACTTATTGTGGTAATGCACGTGACAAACATGAGATAGGTATAGTGGAATAAAACAGATTTTGAGAAGTTGTTTCAATTGTGGTTTTTCTAGCTTGCTGTTGTGTATGTATATATTTTGTATGTATTGTATATATTTTATATGTATTATATATAGTTATAAAACCTTGGCAGTCTTAAATTAAGGCAGATGTTATCTTTAATTTATTGCTAGATAGAAAGCAGACTTATTTTTGTACTCAGCGGATTTATTCAACTTAACTCTGTAATTGCTAGCAATATATGAGCTCATTATATTACAATTTAGTACAGTTAGCACCAGCTGTTATGGAGTTAATGGCAGAGCTGGTAGAAAATGACATATAACACATAATAGATTTAACATGGATTTAATAATAATAATAACATGAAAAACACTTTTTCTGAATCGTTGTCCATATTAAATTGTAAAATATCATATAGTTATTTTATCAGTGTGATACCTAAAGGAGGGCTCGCTTGCTTTGACAAGGAACACTGTTTGACATGAAAGGCTCTACCTTAAATAACTGCACTCCTTATGTGTTATAATAATTTTACAACACGTTTTGAATCAGCTTTAAAAGAAGCAGTTCTTTTCAAGGCTTTGACTAATGTGGGGAAAAATCTGTCAAAGTGGGGGGTTTGTTTGCCTTTCTCTTTTCTTCTTGGCATACTAAAATATGATTGGCTGATGACATAGTCTCAGTGGACAGTGAAAGTATCTCCCAAGCTTCCTTTATCCTGTGATGGGGTAATAAGATAACAGGTCTGATAGAAAGATTAGCTGAGAAGAGTCTTCTCTCTGCTCTGCCTGCTCCTGAAAAGCATCAGCAGCAAAGGCCTCTTCCCTCACGTCTTTATCCTTATAGGAAGTCCCCTCAAATGTATATCAAAAAGCCTTTGCAGATTAAACTTCTAAATGCATATGTATTATTGCTATATATCTTGTAAATTTGAGCTCATGTTTACAGTGCGTGCTGTGAATTTTTTTTGGGAGGGGGCGGGGGGGTGTTAAATAAATAATTTAAAAAAAACCAAACAAAACCAACCTCCAATTTACAAAATCATAAAAGAAGCAAAATCACCAAAGAAGAATTTTCCCCAGTGATAGTACTTGTATGAATGGATTTGCTTTGAGAAAGGGAGATGTTTTTGCAAACGCGCCGTAGCAGTCCCGTGGCGGGTGCCACGTGCCGTGGGCCGCGTGGCCTCGCAGCCGGTGCCAGCGGGGAAGCCGGGGTGGCGGGGCAGGGAGGGGGCTGGGAACGCCCAGCTGGCTGGTCTTGGCAGGGCTATCCGCGTTTAGCAGCACTCTAGGTACATGCTTAACATTTACATAGTGGCTTCCCTGGATGTACATGCATAAGATAAGTTAAATTTAAACACTTTAAATGCTTTCTAAGGTAGGAAGATATTTGTAAGGAAATCCTATTTAAAAAAAAAATGAAAAACAAATGTTTCGTGCTTTTGCAATATCTCTTCTCTCTGTGAGAAGCTGCAAGAGATTATTTACATTTCTCTTGAATGATTACTTCGTCACTCAGTTGAACTAGTTTTTTGTTTCTATCTTTTTCTTTTTTAAAATTCTTATCTCTTCTTACCCCTATCCTGAAGGTATTTGAACCACGGTGAAGTGAGGGGTCTTATATTGCCCTGAATTTGTCAAGATTTGTGACTTTTCTAGTAAGTTGTGACAGTATGTTCCACACCCGTGGCCCGTCTGCCAAAAAATGCTGGGTTACCTAGTCTCTGCAGGCATCACTGGTGTTGCTTTAAAATTTTATTATTACTCATGATAGCATTTGCATTGTTGGAAACCCAAGCATTAAAAAATCATGAGGTAGGGCTGCAAATCACCTGGGTTGGCGTGGTTTTTTTTTTTTTTGAAATTAATACATTGTTGGTGTCAGGTTTTTGCCTTTTTTTCTTTTAACCTTCTGAAGTATATACTGAGGACATACTTACAATTTTTCTGTGTAACCATGAGAGCTGAAAATCTTCCACTTTTTTGTTCAACGTTTAGAGGAAAATGATAATTTCTTGATAATAAACAGGTTCCAACAAGAAAATACAGGTCAATGTGGTGTTTTGCAGAGGGACAGCAGCGGAGTCCTGCCCGTGCCCAGGCACCGTGTGCCAGTCGCGGTGGAGCCGGGGGCTTGTGTGGCTCTGCTTGGTGAAGCACCGAGCCCGAGCACATCAACTGCTCGGTCTGCCACGGGACAGACGGGCAGACCCGAGGGAAAACTGCGGGTTCGGTGAAGCTCCCCGCTTAGCCACAAGGTTTACACCGATACCTGTGTTAGGACAGGTCCTGTTTGGAATGGGCAAGTATTCTGTGCGGCCGTCTCAGGCTGACGCGGCGTGGCAGGCCTTGGAGATCAAGGCTGGGACACTGAGTTTGACGCGCTCTTTAGAGGGGATCTGGGATGCTACAGTCACACCAGCCTGTCCTCTAGGTGGGCAGGCTGCCACGCTCAGTACAAGCTGGAGCTTCTTCCATATGAAGAAGTTTTCAGTGACATGAAGTCGTATCATCAGAATTAAAAAATGGTCCTTGCCAGAGACTGAGGGGTTCAGTTTGGCTTCTGCTGAGACAGATTTTTAACTATGTTTTAATTAGCTTAGTACATGTTTTCATTTATCATATTGTGCCGAGTACATCTAGTATTAGAGAACCGAAGAACATGATGTGAGACTGCACTTAGGTTAAAACAATGGAAAGCTAATTAGATGAAATAACTATAATGTATTAATATTTATGTGTTATAATATGTAGGTTATGGAAGTTGGGTTAATCTAAAATGGTGCTTAATAGAATTGCAAGTGCTGTCTGACTCCTTCATACAGTCTATGGGGAATCGACAAGGGATTTTGCTGGAAATCCAGTAAATCTGCATTAAAGTATAATGTTTCCTGCTGAGAGGGATCCTGTAAAGCAGGGGGGGAAATACCCGATACTTCGGTGCCACTCCCTGTTAATTCCCTAGGAATTCCATTCCCTGCCTGTTCTCCTTCGCGTGAAAAGGCCTTTGTCAGCACTGGAGAGTGCCGGGCGGTTTGACTTCTGGCCGTGAATGCGGCACTCTGAGAATGCTGGGGGGGATTTTAGGAGATCTTAGAGAAGGCCGGATTCTGCGTCACTGAAGACAGTGGGAGTTTGGGTTTTAGCAGCAGTGAGAGCAGGATTAGCAGGGCGGTGAAAGGGGATCATCTCTTTATGTTGACTGGCTAAAATTAGGCTGGATGGAGTTCAGTTGGTGCCTGTGAAGTTACGCCAGGCATCAATTTGCCCCGCTCCAACCTGTGGCACTAATGCGCGCTTTCATTCCACCTAGAAACATTCGGATCGTACTACAGACAAACCCACACCATCAGTGCGCAGGACTCGCCTCCTGTTCTTAAAGGCTAGTTCTGCGCACGCAATTGCAATTCTGGGTTTGCTGATCTGGTTGGACTTTTGGACAACTAAGTGTCAAAGTTTGTTGGTGCTCCTGGCTTCACCTTGGGATGACCATTGGGATGACCAATTGCATGAATGGCTCTTCCCATCACAGAAAACAAACTGGCAAAGCAGGGCTTTTAATTTTTTATTTATTTTTTATTTTTTTATTTTGTGTCCCCTCCCCATTGCCTGGACTAACGCCTTCCCTAGTCACAATCCATATAAAAAACTTCAGGAGCATGGAGGAGATTGCCTTGATGTGTGCCGTGAGCCAGTTTCGTCTGTTAGCAATAAAAGGTATTCTCAGTCACAGATTACGTTGCTCCCTTGCTTGAACTCTTAAGGTTGTGGGGTTTTTGGTTGGTTGTTTGTTTTGGTTTGTTCCTTTTACATAGCTGCATTCTCCCAGATTACTAAAGGCTGAAATGGTAAATTTTTCCAAGTGCCTGTAACCCAGCAGTCATTTTACTTGTCTTCAGAAAAAATACTGGAGATCACCTCCAGATTGCCTTTACACCCTGTGACGATCTTGTTCATAGGAATTTACATTAAAAAAGAACAAAAAAAAATAATTTGCTTTTTCTTGTTTTGACGATGCAGTTCTGACCCTTGAAATAGGGCCATTTCTGTAACTAAGTGATAGGAGTCTGACTTGAGAATTTTTCACTTGCTTGTAAGAATGAAGCTTTTGATAGCTCTAGTTAGGCGGACGCTGAGTATGTTTATATATAAAGGGATTCATTGCTATTCATGTTTTCAGATTCTTGAACATTTTTAAAAGATGTTCTGCAATATTCCTTTGAAGAAATAGCACTCTCAATAAAAATGTTGAAGCTATAAATGGAGATAATCTTCCACAATTCTTGTTTGAAAAGAACAGTGTGTAAATGCAAGGATGTCTCAGACCCTTGGATTGCCTCGCAGCTCCGAAACCTTTACCTCTCTGTAACAAGCAGCAGAGACTTGGAAGGGTATTTTAATTTTTGGCATGCACATCATCACACCAAGTGAAGATAAAGAAGATTTAGATCTTGGCTATTATATTCCAAGCAGGCTACCAGTATGTCTTTGTGAATCGGGTGCATTTTGAATTGTCTCCCTGCCAACACATATTCCAAGCATGTATTATAATTCACTGACATTTGTAAAAAGTAAATCTTTTTTTGTGTTTTGTTCTAGAAAATATTTCCCCTCTACGTTATTTTTGCATATTGTTTCCATTAAGAAAGGATGGAAGCATTGTTTTGCAAACCCCTGCTTGTGATTTGGCTGGTAATATCATAAATAACAGCATTTTGAAATGTGTTTTGAATAGGCTATAGGATAATTTTGTGGCCCTGTTTCTCAGAAGATAATTAAAATATTATTATGAATCAAAGTAATAGAAGCAGTGAATAAAAAAGTTTCTTAAATGTAGTACCTAGCTTGCATTTAAAAATGCAAACCGTTGATTTAGTTAAAAATACGTGTCTTGGAATGCATGTTACTCTCAACTTTGGAGCACTAAATGATTGTCGACTTGCAGATATGCAGCGTATGGCTCTTTGGGGCAGAGCAGACTCTTACGTAGCTGTATATTTCCAAAATTATTCTATCAATTTTTTTAAAGCAATTGGAAAACTAAAAAGCGTGTGCATGTGTGTGTGTTTGAGCACACGTAAGTATAAACAGCATATTTGTAAGCAAAAATATATGTAAGGTACGTGTATGCAGGCTGAAATGTTATCCTAAGTATTCAGATTATAATCTGGAATGTACATAGCATACAGCCATTATGCAAACATGTATGTGTGTTCTATATCAGGCAGATAGAAGTGTGACCACTATGAAACAGAAAGCATATGGCATCTCAGTTCTGCTTAATATTGCCAGGCTCGGGAGCTAATTTAGGACACTTGATAGGAATGCTTATTTTTTTTGCCTATAGCATGTCACAATTTGGATGATGCATAACCACATCGGCAGAAAAATGCAGTTAGATGTTTTGGATATCTCTGTCGGTGGGAGTTTTGTCAGCTAATAAAGACTGTGTGTTTTGGCCCTAACTCTGATAAAAATAAATTACATTTTTTTTTGTCTAATGTAAAATTAAAATGAATAAACATCATAAAGCTGAAACCTATCCTAGTGGCTGTTTGAAAATTCCAGAGATGTGGCACTAGGGAGCGACCATCATTCCAGTGCAAAATGTGCCGAGCTATTTTCAATGGAAAATGAAGAGCAGAAATAGAAGACTGAAATAACAATAGGCTGATTGCTTTCATTTTTTTGTGTAGTTTAACATTGCATTAAAGAGAACAACTGAGTTTCTACATTTTTCCTATTTTCTTGTCATGGATATATTAGCATTACATGATGCATACTAATTATAAAGTTGGCTGTAACAAGAGTTCCTCTTGTGAATCCATTTAAGAACTGATTGTTTACTATCTTTTTCTGTAAGTATAAAATTTTAATTATGCCACTGACAGGAACTGTGCGTGATACAGTGCTCTACATTTATCACTGGGAGAGGGCCAGTTGCAGAGCTGTTTGACTTTGGAGAAATCCTGATGCGCTTGCAATGTTGAGCAGCAGGTGCCACATTATTATGTACAGAAAAGCAATTAGGAAGCATATTGGATGAATGGGGAGTGCATTAATATTAGCAAGTACATTTGTCAGTGGTTTTGATGCGAGTCTTTTTCTTTTCTTTATGCAACATTAAGATTGTGGCTCTCATAAATTCTCCCCTTAAATTGCCATCTGTTCCCTTGTCATGCAGTAGTGAGGTAGAGAAAAGTTTTCTTGACAAAATGAAAAGAATTTCTTTTATTTAAAGTAGAAGCAAGGGAGCCCACACAAAGTGGGAGAATTGTAGGTTATGCAATTGAGCTTTGTATGTGTTAAGTAATTACTGTTGAATGTAACATTAACTATGGAACAGTTAGGATATTCCCCCCCTTTTAGACTTCAGTTTTTCAATGATTTCATGTATTTTTATTTTTTTAAATATGGTGTGAAAGAGTTTTAACTAAATTGTACAAAATGCCTGACAGCCCAAAGCAGGTGTCTGTGCTCCAGGGTTTTCGTGGGGATGAGGAGTGCGCTTGTGAAGCGCGTCTCCGGTTCACGCTTCGGTTCACGGTGCGGAGCAGTTTGGGCTGGCCACGAGCTGCACGAAACCAAGCCCCAAGGTACACTCCGCATGTGCGCCTGCCGCTAACGGGCGCCTGGCTCTCAAGCAAATGCCCCAAACTCTCTGTGGGGTCCTCAGCATCAGCTGATGCACCCCAGAGAGCTGCGCTTGGTGGACCGTGGTACCTGCTAATGTAGTTGTGGCTGCCGCCTCCCCGCCTTGAAGACCTTGCGTAAAGCTCTTCTGGTAACTCCAGTGGGTGTTTTATCCGAGCAGTCCCCAGAGCAGAGAATGTTCGCGACAATGATGCAGTATTGCCATCTTCAAAACGAGAGAGGCAGAGGACACCGGGGCTGTGTTCAGGCTGTGAACCAATGATGGCTGGGCAAACCGCTCCAGGTCTTCAGTTGTTGAACTCGGTATCAAGCACTATTTATTTTAGAACAGGCTTTATTTTACGGCAATTTCAAAACTTCTGCCTATTGTTCCGACAAGGATATTTGTCTTGAGGGAAGATTGGCATGTGTCTCTCTGAGAAAGTAGCTACCTTAACAGAAAGGTTGGAAAACATCAAAAAAGAAAGGCAGAAAGCAATTTTTAAAAATGCTGGCACAAAAGAAGTACGACTGTTGTGCTTTTATGGAGACATGCAGGAAATAGAAAGTATTTCTGGGTCCCATTTTTTCCAAAAAATAATATAAGAGGGAATGCCGCTTTCTGCTGTATATTGTGTTTCTCTTGTCCTTTGCTGTAAATATGTTTATTTTGATGATTGCAGATTGATGTAAAACTGAAATCACTCATGTCCTAGACGGGAACGAAACAGTACAGCCTCCTGACAACTGCCATTTCCAAGTTGCGGGTCGCTTCTGTGTGTGCTGTGTGCATGCGTTTGCATTTATGGAGAAGGAGCAGTTAGCCTGTTTGGGCTACCTACTCTCTTTCTATGCCAGCCAGCACTCATGGGGAGTAAATCCCTAAAATGATATGTTCACTAAAAAGCGCAGTGTCAATTCTGGCAGACAACTTCAGTAAAGCAGTCCTACTTCCGAACTCTATCTGTAGCAGGACTTAACATCTTTTCCTTCTTTGCTCATCTCCCTGTTGAGTAAACTCTACAAAGCCCAAGACAATACTAGCAGTGAAGAACGAGCGGCATGAGCTATGAGCAGCGGCGGCAGCAGTTCCAGTGATGCTTTACCGAGCTGGATTGTGACTGCCAGCCTGGCTGGTGGCAGGGTTAGCTCAACTGGCCGGCGCTCTGAATGAAAACTCATGGTTTTCTGTGGGACTAAGCCCTATCTCTTTGGCTGTTCCTTTACTATTTCTAGGCTCTACTTGGCTAATTATGAAAAAAAAACCCCAGGTGGTTGTTCCTGTGTGGCAGACCTGTTTGATTCCTTTCTATTCTCCTCATCTGGTTGTGGGACATTCCCAGAGAAATCCCTGTCCTGGGATGCTAGACTGGCCCTATGCGCTTCTCTCTGAAACAAGAGTTTGCTTCTGTGTCTCCCATTTCTTTCAGGCCTTTTATTATCTTTATCTTTGGTCACAATTAGTCTACCTCACAGGTTGTTTTTCCAATATGCCCTCAATCGCTACCTAATCTTTACACACCATAAGGCTGTTCACTTCCCTTCTGTTCCAAATTTTTTTTCCCAACAACATCTTTCTCTCACCCTCTGCTGCATTGTTTCTCTCTCTTCTGTCAATACCCAGTAACAGTCCTTATTCTTTGTGTATGAATTCCTGTTGCTGCTAATATCATCGCTGAGATCTGATTTTTGTCGTCGGCTGCAGTTGCTTTTTCCCGACCGTTTATAAAACATAGACACGCTTCCTGATCTCCCTGCACGGCCAGATTAAACCTCTCCTACCAGTTCCTGTATCTTCCTTGTACCCGGCACACTGCAACCCCTTCAACTCAGATACAGCTCATCATACATGAACAGATTGCATCTGTTCCAAAAAGAGCCCCAATCCACATAGTATTCATTTAAACAGCATTGATAGTAGTGAATTCATTTGAGATTCATATGGATGTCATATACTGTGAGTTACAGTGTAAGCATCGGTTAATGGACACTCGCAGTAAAGTGTTCCCTATCAAATAATACATCACCGAGCGACATGAAGTGGTTTATGTATTAGGTTTTTTTCTTCTATGATTTCATCATGGCTAAGGAAGGTATCTTAACGGTATGATGGCCGGGTCTTGTAGGATATTTCTTTAGCTACCAGCATTGCTTAATGTTTTATTGATGTATTTTTAAATAATTTATCTTTAAACCTTTGTTTAATGGATGTATTTTTATTCAGAATTTGATACCAGAGAAGGTAGGTCTGACAGTTCTTGTTTGCACTCTGACAATGTTTCTCTTGTGAACTTTTTAAGGTCTCTTAGATAAACAGTAATTTTACATTTTTTAATCTCTTTTTTTTTTTTAATTACACAGTCTATCATTTCAAGTGGCTTGTATTGATATTTAAAAAATGTGTTAGGCAATGTGAACAACAGTTTATTTTTCTTCAGCTGTATTTCAATTTCCATTCAATGTGATAAATATCAAAATAAACAGTAGTTGCTCAGGGCACTATTGTTAAAATCCTAGGCATCTCCGGTAAGAGGAGGGCCTAATGCTACTAGTGACATATTCGACATTCTGTTCCCAAAGCAGTCATCGTTTCCCAAAGCCTCCTCTCACTGAAATGAGGCCGATGCTAGAAAGCTCTGATAATGGTTAACACCTGGAACTTGTAGGTTAAAGTGCACTCCCAAGTTTTTCAAGTGTGACCAACTTCTGGATGATATGTAGGAAGCATTTATCCTTCCCCTGGGCGACGTCCCGCTTGCTTTCCAGAGCGCCTCCAGAGGCTCTGTGTAGCTTTTTCCCCATGGCTGGTGCAGCAGCGGGGCAGGGGATGGGGGACGCAGGGTCTCCTCCTTCCTGGCAATGAGGGGCTCCGGTACCGGATGAAGAGAAGCGCGTTTGTTGTCTGTGTGCACTGAAATTCAAAAAAAAAAAAAAGCTCTATGGGTAAAAGCATATACATGAGTAGGCAGGCTGGAAGAGAAATGTACTGAGTATCTTCTAGAGGAAATCTCTTCCTTAGTGATATAGATCTGAATTCTCGGAATGCCTTTTCTACCTTGAAAAATGCACAGAGAATAAAAAAAAATATATTCTGTATGTATTTGCCCTTGCGAGATTCTTGTGCTTTGCCAGTGTTTCTGCTAGGTTTCTGTGTATTTCTGAACATTTCAGGCAGTATTTTAAATACAAATAAGTAAGAAGTACAAGGCTGAGCTGGCGTTTCGGGTATAGCTTGCTAGAAAAATAGGAGCATGCACTTATTATCCTCTTTAAATCTTAAAAATTGAAACAAACTTGAAATGTGCCGTCCAGCCTGTATTTTCGCCAGATTTTATTCGGTATAAAAATAGTGTAGACATTCACCACATCATCTATTGTACAACTTGGCTATGTTTGAACTAAAGCCCCACCATCTTAAGACAACACTTTGATGTGGGTGTTTCTTTAAGTCTTAAAGGCGCACACCGCACCATCAAAGCTACGTGTGAACTTTAGGGTATTTACCTTGCTTAATGAGAAATGTTTTCCACGTTTTTTTTCACCGTGACATTTTTGTACTGCACAATGTTTCTGTGTGTTCTTTTTCTATTTAAAATTTAAAGAGCTACATTTGGGAGAGGAACAATGTAGGTAAAAGAGACCCCTGGAGTGTGTCTGATGTGATAGTTCTCTTCTGTGGCACCATTTTTCCTCCTGCTGTGGGAGAGCTAAATGATAGTGCCTTCTACCTTACTGAATAAAGCCTAACACCGTTTCCAGCTGTGAACATGTGATCAGGTTTTGTGTTTGATTTTTGCACGCAAGTGTACTACTGCAAGCGTACCCACACACTCCTATGCAAACACTCCGTATGGGAATTATTGTTGACTCAGTCATTAATCTACCCTCAATTAATCACATTAAGTATTAAGGTGCCTTTCCGTGCAGAGAGGTACGACAGCCTTTCTGTTTTACCTTAGTGGAGAATTGCTGCACGACCAATTTACTTTCTGGCTAAAGATGTTGAAAGATGTGTTGAGATACGTTGTTATATGAAAACTGAGCAGAACGCTATTGTCTGATCCTGAAACCCTCTGAGGATTACTCACTAATCCTATTGATATTGTTGGGAATAGCGGTTGTGAGACCTAGCCCCTAATTGTTACATATGTACCAAGAGTAACATAACGTTTATTTTGGTCTTTCATGAGTGTGGGGGGTTTTTTGTAATTTTTTTTTTTTTTAAATGCAGTTTATCTTTTCAACACTGCTCATAAAACATAACAGTGTTTGCTCTCTGGACAGAGCATGATTTGTATTTCAATGCTCTTAGGGTGACTATGACTACATTTCTTACTTAACAATAAGATAAAACAAATTAAAGTCATCCTTTTATTTTTAGCCCCAAAATGAGATCCGTTGTTGTGAAAGCTGAAGACCTGCACTTGTATTCTTCAAGAGTGTGGCATGTCATGTTGTTTGTTAAACACCCAGAACTCATAATATCTTTCTCTCTGGCTCACTGAACAGCAGAAAAAAATGGGTCCTGGAGGAATACATTCAGAGACAAAGAAGAAAAGTTATTTTATTTTTAGTGATCAGATGGCATAATTGTTGGTTGGTGTTAAGTGGCTCTGAATATGAGGGGAGGGAGGATTAATTTCTGAGTAAATGAGCAACATCTGAAATCACCAGAGGGGCCTGATCCTTTTAGCACCAGCGATGGTGCAGTTGTGCCATTGATTTTTTTTTTTTAATTTTTTTTTTTTTTTAAGAAAGGAAAAAGCTAGCGGCTGTCATGAAAGACTTCTGCTCCTCAGAGTGAAGCAGCTCGCTCCCTGCGGGCTCACTGGATCTCAGTGAGTACGACTACTTGTACTTTCAAGACTGTTTGCCAGGCTTTGTATTATGTACTCGTAGACAGACACCCCTGAGTTCAAGTAATGCGGAGAACGTGACGGATCCCTGTCAACAGAAGACAAGATCACTCACAGTGAAGGACAAACGAGGTTCATAGTTCATAAGTTCAGCTTGTTTTTGCAGTGCTGGCCATTAGCATTGGTTAAGTGTGGGTTTTACATTTTTTTGTGTCTTTTTTTTCCCTTTTGTTCCATGATGAGGATGGACGGTTTTGAACTTTGCAGCAATTAGAGATGGCTGCAGGGGTTGTATTTTCAAATTGAAAGGAGTGTTTGCTTTCGTGAGAAAATCCAGATTTGGAAAGCTTGTGATAGAAGTAGGAAGTGTCAAATGATCAGCAGATCCATAAAGGTGGCGGTAGCAGCAAGGATGTAAAATAGCAGCAACGTGTAGATGCCTGTCACAGAAGAGGTCGCAGTGCTGCAAGAAGGTCCAGGTGGACCACTCCATCCCCACATCCACCTCGGACATCTGCAGGACCGGAATCTGATCTCAGGGAAGCTGGAGCCAGGCAAACACAACAAAATGTGGTACAAGCCCTGTGAGCCCCTGACCTACAATGTCCATTCTCTACTAATTTAAAATTATTAAATATTCCTTCCGCCACTGCCTCAGGAATGTATTCTGCGCTTCAGGCAGGGGAGGAATGAACAGAATAAAAGCAAGAAGCAGCTCTGGCAGGAGCGGAGTGAGGGCTCTGGGCAGCAGGTGCTCTTGGCGAGGGGGTGGAAAGAAAACGCTGCGGCTTTGGCAGCTGCTCTTCGGTGTGTGCACAGTACGGAGCCAGGGCAGAGCTGGTGACGGGCCGTTGCTGGCGCACAGCAGCACACCAACAGGAGTGCCGAATGGTTCTCTGATTCACCATTGCCTTTCGCTTGCTATCGGCAGTCACACCTGGGCAAATAAGTACACAGTGGGTGCTACGCCAAAATGCAACAGGAGCTTTTTACACCCGGTAATCATTTTTGAATGTTTCTGTGCAAAGTGCTGTGCCATGCCTATGTAAGGGACCTGACAGCCAGGTAAGAGTAGGAGAAAGGATAATCAAGGGCAAAAAGGCTTTTTTTTTTTTTTTTTTTCCTTTTCATAGGGATTTTCTTGTGTACTTGGTGTTTCATTGGTTAGTGAGGCTATCTTCATTCTTTTAGCCTGAGCTTAAGCATGGGAGGTTTTGGAAGGCTTCCAGCAGAAAAATCAGAACTTCTGGATCTGGATCCAGCCGCTGTTGACATCAGCATCAAGACTCCTACTCATTTTGTAGGAACTGAATCACGCTCTTGACCTGTTGGTAGCTGTCAGCACTGCCTGTGTCTGGCAGATGCAGCCTTTACAGCAGCAGCAGGAAGAGGATTTCTACCGAGACTGGCTCTGAAGAAAGCCGACGCAATGGAGCCCGAGAAAACAGCGGCAATGTTTGTGTTCGTAGTAATAAACTGGAATGTAGTGGAAGAACCAAGACAAATGTTGCAGGAGGTAGCACCAATTGCTGCGTAGTCAGAATTACGCGTTTTCTTACTTACAAAGTAGCAATTGGCTGTAATTCTATTCTTTTCTTCTGTGTATTTATGGGAGACTTTATTCCAAATGCCCAGGCTCTTAGGACTACCGAGGCATGTGTAATATTATAAAACCCCCTACTTTCCTCTGTCCTTTGAATAAGAGATTAACTTTAGCTTTAATGCTGCTGTTCAGCACAGAATTCCCTTGTGCTGAGCAGCTGGGTTAGGCTTTGCACCACGCGGCCAATTTTTGACACATGGCACCTCATTTTTGGGTTTCCTAAACATCTCCAGTTGAGTTGAATAGAGCTGCTGTCGCTTGTCAAGCTGCTTGTGTCCCAAAACAGGTATGTCAAGGCACTAAGTGCCTAAATAAGCACTTGGTGTGCAGTCACTTTCTTAGATGCATGCAGTTAGTTGCAGTTAGTAATAACATATGTGGATGATAAGGTGGTCTTGCCCTTTAGGTAAACTGTTGCACATGTAACTGTTTCAAAGATTTTGTGTGTTTTCCCAGAAAGCAAGAGCGCAGCGCTACTCTTTGTGAATCTGCAGCAGATCCATATATGCAATTATGGCTTACCATGTAAATCCAGTTTATTGCGGAATAATTTCTTCAGAGACCCTCTTAAAACCCCTTCTGAAGTCTTCATTTAAAGCAAGCACAGTACAAAATAGGTTTCGCAAGAAAATCAGCACCTTAAAAAGAAAAAAAAAAAAATGAAAAAAATCATGCCTGTCAAGAACCCAGAGCATTAATTTATAGCTCAGAAAAATGACTGTCTGGCCTGCACGTGTGGAAAAAGGCTTCTATTTGTGTGTGGTCACTGCTGCGCGGTGCCTGATGACTGAGCTGCCGCCTTCTTGGAGGGTGTGCTTTTAAACCGCCGCAATTTGGAAGCAAAGTTGCATGTACTCATTGACAACTAAAGCATTTCAGTTGTCTTCTATCTTCATAAATAACATATAATTAGCAACATGTTTCTTTCTAGAACTTTCCGGAAATCCTGCAGCAGGGAGCTTGCAATTGGTAAAATTTATTTGTTAGACTTATGCTGGATTTCGCTCTAATTTAAATCACTAGTATGAAAGCATTGCTTAAAAGATTTAGGAGGACTGGGGCCAAGTTGTTGAAGATTATTAGAGAAGTGAGGTGCAAGACAGGTGTAGTCTTGAATGATATTTCCTAGGCTGGGGATCTAATGGATCCTGGCACCTTTGTTTCGTTTCGTGGATTGCCAAAACAGGCTTTGAACATGCCGAAACAACTCTTAATGATTTAATGTCCGAGTTTATTTTTTTGCTGAAAAATCCGTGTCTCTGACAGCTGACTGACAGCAACAAGTGAAATAGAGAGGAATACCGGCCCTGTGTCCCGAACAAGCTGGCAAACCTTATTTGCCTGGAATCCATTCCCATGGAGCTGAAATGTGAAGGATTTCTGTTCTGAGCTTATGTCATCAAGTAATTATGTGACTGTATTAATTAAAGTAGTTCTGGTATTATTTGGTGACTAGAGAGAAAACTGTGGGATTTGTTTAGCGTTACATCAATTTCAGTACCTTCAATACTTTGGACAACAGGATTTAGAGGCAGGATCCATGAATGTGAGGCAGAATTGAAATCAATCAATACCGGAGTCAATGGAACACCAGCAGCAGCTGAGAATTTGCATCGAGATCTTCTAATCACTGGGTTGTGGGATCAACTCTAGCATAGAGCTGTATTTAATGAAAATTATGACTACCTGTCTTCTCTAGGCTGAGTGAAATAATTTGCGAGAGACATTCTGTCTTTCAGTAGGTAGACGTCTACCTCATATTGTACATAATTTCCACTTGAAGAAAGGTCAAGACGCAACGTGGAAAGAAACCGAACTCTTCTTTTACTGGCTAGTCTGTGAAATTTGCTCCTGAGCAGTATGCATTTTACATAAAAGTCCATGTTCTCATAAAGGAGAGGATATGCCCTTCCAGGGTTTTAGAACAGGATGTAGAGGGGGCAGGGAGCACTATTTCAGCTGTACACCACAGACCGTGATTCTGCTGACCTGTGCTGATATAAAAATGGGGCAAAAGTTCCTGTAACGGATCTGAATAGTTGGAGGGGAAGAATCAGACTGCTTGAAATATTCTTTAGCCCAGTATTATCTTTGTGTTAAAGTAAAGAGGATTGTGAAGGTTGTGCAGAATGTAACTTGACCTGATTTTTCCCCCCCCAAGCAGCCTACGATGTTATCTTCACTTAACAGGGTTTCTTTGAGAGTTTTCCGCAATGTGTAGTTACACACTGTTGGTGTAATTATAAAATCAAGAGTGCAGCTATGGTATCTCAGTTGTGTGGCTGGATAAAAATGAGGAGAAATGATGAGTGCAAGAAGTAAGAAGAAAGGGTGACGACAAGCAGCGATGGGTTCAATAGGCAGCTGATAGTACCTTCTGAAATTTTCATCAGTTGCTGCCCTCTGGAGGGGGTGGGTTTGCTAGACAATCCAGCAGACGTTGTCTGAAGGGTGTCATGGCTTTTCAGAGGAGAACGACAAAGTCAGCTTGGAAGGTGTGGTGGCTGGCCAGGAGGAAGGGAGCGAGTGTGTCACTAAACTGGGAGACCGAGTGGTTTCCAGAAAGAGATGAAAAGTACCGGCTGGTGACCAGAAGAGGTAGGTAGGAGACAGCGTACAAAGGAGCTTCTGTATGGGAATTCTAAAAAGAGTATGAAAGAGTCTAAAATAGCAGGAAAGGACTGTGCTGTGCCATTACGATGCATAGGGAAAAAGCCATTTAAAAAGCAGGTGAACCGAGTGAGCGTTAACTCCCAGAAAACGGGAACAAAGCTGAGGTGCCAGAGTCCCGTGAAATTCCTCTCCTGAAAGCGTACTGTCAGCCCTGGTCAACTGGCCAGGGATCTCTGCCGTGCAGTGAAGGTCAGAGCTAGGGACGTGGATGATGCTGCAGGGCAGGAGAGATGTCAGGGCCCCCTGTGCCGAAACAGGGTGTGCTGCTGTCCTTTGGGGGGATGTCGTTGGTTTGGGGAACCCACCCCCTTCGTGCCTAAAGAGAGTTTTCTTCTGCAGAAGAGAAAGCTTCTCTCCTTTCAGCTTGCTGAAAGAGCCTCCCGAGCGTGAATTGAGTGATGCTCCTTCTGAATTTGCAAATGGTTTGAAACAATAGCTCAACAACGCACATGCATTGTCCCCTCTAATCATAACAGGCTGTTAACTATGAAACCTAATTAAGCAGTTCAACAGTTAATAACAACCCATCAGTTAGCAGGAACATCAAGATAATATGTTTGTCCTGCTGTCCCAGACTACCTTCCCAAGCTCGCTCTGGTGCAGAAAGCCAGAACGGTATTTGCTGCTGGGATCTACAATTTCTGTGATAGAACTGGTCAAAAATCAAGGCAAGAACTTTCTGGCATACGGAATATTGAAACTCTGGGACTAGTAGAAATAAAAATCAATTTGGTTCCAAGATAAATGTTGTCAAGTTTAGGATGTTAATGTTTGAACTTACAAGTTCAATAAAACTTAAATTTCTTAATTTTAAGAGGATCATCCTGGAGTTGAAAGTATTTTATCTCAAGGAACCATCCATTTCAAAGACATTGTAGACAGAGAGCGTTGTCCTGACCTGGAAATTTTTATTTTTTCCTCCACTGCAACGCAGGCACTCTGTGCGACACGTACTATGCATTTTCCTTTACCTGAGGCAGGCTTTACAATTCTCCGTTTTGTTCCAGGCATTATATGCTCCCTGAGGTCATCCTCCCTGCACATCTCCTTGGGATCCACCTGAATAGTAGACAGGTCTGTTTACACTCACCCCTACACGACAGTCTCTTGATTTCTTTTCTCGCCCTCCTTTTTTTTCCTGTGCTGATGGCTCCGAGATCCGTTCTGTTCCATTACATGACAAGCTCCCCAATTCATTTGACTCTAAAGCCTGAATTCACCACTGTCTTTATCTGTTCACGTGCACTACACCACCTCATCAGTGCCTTCACGGGTGTTATCACCACTCTCACTGTGAATATAATTTCCCTAGTTGGAATGCCCATGTCCCAGTGCATCCTGGACAGCTTGTTCGCTTTCCCGACACGGGGCATCTTCACATTGGCATGTATCTGCCGGTGTCTATCGACACTGTTGTATTATCAAAAGCATTATTTTTAAAATCCCCAATTTGAAAATATTACAGTAGTAAAAACCAAAAGGACCTTTGTAAAGGCGAGGTGAGAGCATCAGTGCCAGTCAATGCCATTTCACATCCGAAGGCACTCTTCTCTATTTCTAATGCAAAACTGAATGTTGTCCAGACATAGATCAGTTAATTGCTCCTACACCGCCTCCAAAATACTTGGGATATGTCATGGTCTCTTCCTCCTCTCCCTACATATACTAGTTTGCTTCTACTGCTTGAGCATTAGCGTGTCTTAATGTAGTAAATCGCAGCTTTTGTATTTCCGATTCTTGCTTCATTTTCTATTTGATGTAATTAATACCATACACACAGTGATGCTGTATTACTGTTATTGGCATCAGTGTGTCTGTGTGAAGGATGAAAGAGGCCAACCGTTTGTGCATGGACTGTGTTTTGTTATGGAATTAATTTGCAAGTAATGAAGAAATAGGTTTCTTGGACTTGCCAAAACACGCTGCTGTTCTCTTGAGCTGGATGGGAAAGAGAGAAATGCCAGTAGGGCAGTCACCTGTGTTCTTTAAACTATTCCTCAGAAAAGGACTTTGTTCTACAGCTTAAAGTGCTGTTTGCTTGTGCATACTTTAAAAAGCTTTGCAAGAATTGGAATGTGAATCTATATGTATTTTCTTAGTCAACAAGAGGTAGACATAATATGAGAAGATTTCACTGAAGCATAGCTGTGAAAAATGGCCCTCTCACTATAATGATCTAGGAAGCCAAATTCCAGCAGCTGACTACAGGCGAGGTAAAATGCACTATGTGACGGGCTATTTTGCTGCTTTTAGGATAGATGGCTACAGAGGGCTTACATGGATCAGCCGGTGTACTGTCCGTCTCATTCTGTCTACGAGAGTTGAAGAGACAACATATAAAAACAAAAATCTAAAAGTCAGAGGAAGAATTCAGTGTGGTACAGGGCATTCTTCTATTTAGTAACATATTAGAGGTGGGGTTATTTTAATGGCGATCTGAAATAATTATTGGGTTTGGTTTGGTTTTGGTTGTGTGTTTTGTTGTTTTTTTTAATAAGCTTAGGAAAACCAAGAATTTAAGTTTTGGTGTTGTTTCTTTCATCACTAATAAAGCCCCAAATTTATGGAATCCCTTGGGATTATCTTGGGATATGCTGAATATACTTGAACTCCAATGAGATCCCTGAGAGCGCCAAACTGAAGTTAATGAGAGATGAAGATTCCAGAGATACTTGAGTCTCTCATGTGCTTCACGTGTCATCGAAGCAATGGTATGTCCGTAGCGACATACCAGCTGGATCTGCAGTCCACTTGGCAGAGCACCACTCCCTGGGCTGGATTTGCCCAGGGCTAACATGGCATCGCAGCCCAGTTGGTCTGGGGGATCTGCAGTGTCCACAGTAGGACAAGGTCTTGATTGTACTACAAGCTTATTCAGAATATGATACAGTGGTCTCTGTTTTCTAGGCTATTCATTTCCTATCCAGTCATGACACTACTAAATAGCTGAAAACAGTTCTGCAGTATCCAAATCTTTTTTTCTGGTTATTCATTCCTGAGTCTTGTTATCTCTTTTTTGGCATAGAAGAAAGGCTGCAGCATGATATCGGCACCATTTTTGCTGCGTGTGCCATCCGTTTATGCCATAAACCACTGATGTCCTATTTCAGGTAGTACTGCCATGCTGCTGTGACCAGCTGATGGAGCCATATAACAGAAATGGCCCAAAGGGATTTTTTTTTTTCCCCTCTTCCAGCAGTCTCCCAAAGGCTGGGAATCAGCAGAGTGCGTTTGTACTTCCCCGACTTCAAGCCAATGAGTGGTCCTATTAACTTCAAGGGAGCAGTTCTTGGGTTTCGTGTTAAGCAGGTGCTTATGTGTTTTGTTGTGCCAGGCTGAACTTGGTCACCCTGTGAGAACTCCCGTTGTAGCGTACAGACCCTGTTTGTTCTTTCTTTGCCGGAGGAGATCTGATGAGATCACAACCAGAGATGGCACGGCTGCAGAATTTCCTGTGAAATTATTTATAATTGAATGCAAGCAAACCGCAGCCAATAATTGTAAAGGACAACTCTTGCTGTTTGCAGAGAGCCTAGACATCTTGGGGCAAGAACTTGATGTCTCTACTAATTTCTGATGAATCACGATTTTTTACGTTGGGCGATGGCATTTGTCAGCAAGTTGTGTCCTTACAGATTGTGCCACTGTAGCTGAGATAATGAAGTGTGATGTTCAAGATTTTTCCTAAAACCAACAAACCCCAAATGCCCTCTTGTTGGGTCACTGCTATCAGCTGAAATTTATTGCAGTTGAAAGAAGCTGGGCAGATGTTAAAACACTTGTGCTACCCATGAGCCAGGGGGTTCCTCTGTTTATTATTTCCCGGCTGCTTGGCACATTCTTGTGACACACAACAAACCCCCATTATGAAGGATTATATGATGAGGCAACAAGCATGTGAAAGATAGCAACCAAATGGTGACTCCCAATTACATGAAAAATTACTATAATCACCCCTGCTGTAACACCCGTCTGTTGGCAAAGTGGTTGATCCCCTTGAAAAGCTTTAGAAGACCCACTGTATTAAATAAAAATCTCAGTTCTGTGTGTAATCATAAAAATTAACACTGTCACTTTAAAAAAATCAAATTGGTGTCCTAAAGGGAAACCTACTAAGCTGTGTAAAGTAGCTATTATGAAAATGTTTAGCCTTTTGAATGTATTTCAGACAGCATTTGTGTTGCCAGATTTGTCAGCCAAAAACTCACTAAGCAGATTTGTCAGTAGCTGAGGCCATAATCTGTAAAACAGACATTGGCATAGAGATTAAAGATCAAGAGAATTATATAGTTTTTGTTACCGTATGCCAAGATTCTTCTTGGGTTTTTTTAAAAAAAAAGCGTATTTTGTGCGGGCTGTATCTTAAGGGCTGCTGCTCTTTCTGTTTTGTTGTCTTAGACAGTGGAATTTCCTGTCAGAAAAGGGAACCTTTATTCCCGTACTTCAGGCTCCGTGTAGCTGTCACCCTTAGTCATTGCTGACTTTTGTGTACTGTTTAACAAAATCAAAGTTACGTGCCACGATTCTCTTGCTTCATGCATGTAGCATTTGCATTTCTCTCGGACTGCTGCCCTCAGCAGCAGAGGAGATGGCTTCCCGAGCTGTAACCACCTTGTGGGTCCAAGAGGAGCTTCTCTGCTCCGCGGGCAGGCTGGGAAAGCCGGGCTGCTGAAAAACAGGCCGTGAAGAATGGCGGCTCAAGGTACTGCCATCCGCTGATCGGCCACTGCTTTTGGGATGGCAGACTGCATATGGGGCACCGTGTCTTTGTGGGCAGGATCGCAACGAATTCACGGCCCACTTGGTACTTGGGCCTTCATTGCTTTCTGAGCTCCGTGTCTGCATAATCGGGCAGAAATTGGGTCTTTGGGGTCTTCCTGCTCTAAAATAATGGACCTTGACCGCTGCGGTCATTGGTATGGTACTGGGGAGCTGATGCGTTTGTGTCCCTAGCAGGGTGGGTTTCTGTTAATTAACCCACTGGAGAGTGTTTGATGAAGAAGGGCTTCAAGAACGTCAAATTAAGAATGGGGGGTAACTTTTAAAAAGTTTAATAAAGGTAAACTTTATGAGAGATCTTGAATGGAGACTTCATTGTGTATGCAGGTAGGCAGTATTGCTGCTGGGGCAGTTCTGAATTTTTCTTCGAGGAATGACTACATATTTAAATTAGCACTGGAGAAAGATAAGCATAGAACAACACACTGTTAGAGGTCCTGTCTATAAGGAAACAATCTGCTCCATGTATGCTATTATTTCTGTGATTTATGGTATTACATGCAGCGGTCCTGTAGGCCAACACAAAAATCACTGGTTTGTGCAAAAACCCCTGCCTTTATGTAGAGGCGTCGCGTGGGTGCGAGTGTAAAACCGGGGTGATCTCCACTAGAGGCCTCAGATTGCGTTCCAGGGTACGGCTCAGGCCTCCCCACTGATCTGGGGCGCGCGCTGGAGTCCCGCTGTGGGACTGGCATCTGTGCGGGGACGGGGACAGGCCTTCTATTTCTGCTGTGGCACCTCTGCATCCTCCCGAAGCTTCTGCGTTTGTGGAGGTGGCGGCAAGTTTGCAGTGTTTGTGCACGGTGCCGTTCTTCTGGTGCAGTAGAATGGCTTTCTGTTGTGTGTATTCCACCTGCCAAAAAGGTGTTTCTCATGTAAGGACGCCCCTGTAGGCCTTTCAAAGGGCAGGCGCCACACTGAGCTTGGATCCTTTGAATCCCCACAGAAAAGGCTAGGCAGAGTGCATCACAAGTATTAAAATAGTGAGATAGAAGACTTCAAAGTTAGTGTAGTGACTTGTTCTGGAGTGTGAAGTGCTGACTTCTCTTTTAAAAATCTTTAATCAGTACGGTGTTCATCACACAGATGTTAGCAGCCGTGCTAGAACTCTCTAATTGTAATTTAAGTTATCCCTGCCTAAGGGCTTGCAATTAAATTATTAGACTGTTGCAGTGAGTCCACAGATCCTGGTTGCACCTTGCAAGGGGGTATTTTCTGGTGTGATGAGAAACGGTGGTTTCTCCTGGGAAGCAAATGTACCATTATGCACTTATTAGGTCCTTGATTAGATCCACTACTGATTAGGAAACAGACTTTGCAAGAGAAAATATTACAGTAGTTTGTTAGCTTCACAAACCATTGTGCAATGACGATGAAAACAAACCAAGTCTAATAGTAGCCACTAACTTCTGTGTTCAATTTAAAACTTGCTCTTTTTCAGTCTGATCACATCGTTAACTCTTAACTTACAATGGGAGAAAGAGCTGGGAATTCATACAGCTGCGTAGAAATTAATTAACGTGTGTGCGTTAAATACACACGGCATGCAAACGCGTTAAACGTTTATGGAAACAATCTATATGTATGTACACGTGCACAAAGCCCCACATATTGATATGTATATTGATTCTAAAAACACACATAGATATTTATTCTGAAAGACCTATATTTTCGTTTTACCGAATGTCTTATTGTATTTGTTTTCTTGAGAATTTCATTTCTGGTTATGGTTGTGGAGAGTCTTGAGGTTTTTTATCTCTCTCTTGCCACTAGGCTCAGAAATATCTAATGATGAAATACAGAACCACGTTTTATCTAAATGCAGACGATTATTGAATCAGTTGTTACATTATTATTTTGCATTGGCGTGTCATCTTTTAAAGTAAGCCTCTGCCTGTGTAATTATTTCAAATTCACCTTTTGATTTTTTAAAGCTTTTGAAAACAAAGACAGCAGTAGATCGTTTTACTGGCATGTATAACGAGGGCAATTATTTAGTTTTCCAATAAAACTTCTGCTGGGTAAAGTCTTTTTGACTTTTTGTTTGAATATTATGATTTGAATCGAGTTCATTTCCTGTTCCTCTTGATTCCACTAATAAGCCCAAGAAATCTCAGCCCTTAGCCTTTGCGCTTTGTGCAAGGTACCAAGAATGGAAGGAGAGATGCTTCATTATAAATTGCCCCCTGATACGACGGCGCTCGGCTCTGACTCGGCTCCAAATCCATCCCTTCAGTTCCATTTCCTTGAAATCAGTGGAGTTAAACCAAGGTTAGCTGTTGGCCTCAGACATTGGAGAGAAGAGGAACTTCATCAGGAAACGCATCCTTACAAGCTGTGTGCTATGTGGAACACTTAAGACCCACTGCTTTGCCAAAATGAGGGTCCAACTGGGCGCCAGCCAGGAGCACAAGAACTATTCTTTAAGGAATTTAAAATGGAGCAGATTGCAGTAACTCTCTTCTATGGCACAGGAAAAAGTCCTGCAAAGATTTCAACAATTATTACTAATCTTGCAAGCCTTGGCAGTGTGCTCAGTATGTTCAGAACATGTGTTGCTCCAGACTGAGCCAAGCACAAGGCCTCTAAGATCAGAAGGTAGTTTGCTTTCTGATCCGAAATAGCGCTCTGTCCGCAGGTTAGCGTAGAGGCTCCTGGCCCTTGAGAGCAATACGTGAAGAGTAGCGTAAGCTGGGTTTGCTGAAATTCAGACCCTCTCTCTTCTGTCATTGAGCTTCTTACCTAACATTGGGTTCATTAATATCTGTAACTGCTTGTTCAAACTTTTTAAAAGGGGTTTATCCAACTAACCAACCCTACGGTGGTATCCAACTGGTTGTTATCTTTAATTACCTGGTTACCACTTTTCAGATGTAAATGGATATAGAGACACTAATTATTGTTGTTCTCTAAGACATAACTTGTTGTTCTTTATTTTCAAGGGAGGTGGAGAAAGTTGGGCTGTCTTTATTCTTATTAACTGTGAGTCACCAAAGGCAGAGGGGACCCGGATAATGCCTTTGGTTTGGACACAGTTTTAAGACGTGTTGAGGTATCTAAATCTGCTCTGGCTTAAACATTCCTGCTTTAAAGATCTCCAGGGTGCTCCCAGGAAAAGTAAATGTAACATCTGTCAATGTCCTTTACAAGAACATAATTTAAGACCGTTAGAAAATTGTTCACAGTTGTTATGTGAGCGTTTTTCACATTGTTATCCTAATTAAATTGGATTATTCCTGTATTCAAACCATAGACTTTTAGCTGGTAAACTGAACGAATTTTATTAAGGTAATAACAGTCTTGTAATCGTGGCACTAAAATGAATACTGTAAGGACAGCTGAATAGATTTTTAGTACTTAGTACAGTAAAGGATTTATTATAGCAGACACAACTACCTCCTGTGATAGTTAGAAGTAGTGAATATTTTTTGTCCTAACTGCCTGTTTACTATCACACTCATAACTTCACCTCTGGACTTGAAACTTTCTAAGCTCTTAAAAACCAACCAAACCCCACAAAACTAATACACCTTGAACTCAGTGCTCCTGCCAATAGGAGCTAGGAGGAACCGTGGTTTGGTTTAAAGGAGCTCATGGTGCAGGTTTACTGTCGTGAATTTCATCTCAGGAAACTGTGTCATGATTCCCTTAATGTTCACACTGGACAAACTTTTCAAGTATTGCGTATTTTGAATTTGTCAGTATGAGCGCTCCCGTTGCGAAGCCAACAGTCCCTGTGCGTGCAGAAATGCGTGTGTGCGGGCAGGGGTCGGCAGAGATGCAAACCCTGAACGGCTGTGTATGTTCTTTTTTTTGCTTACTATATGCCATTAGCTTCAGTATCTCACTGTGTCGTCACTTGTAGCAGTCAAGTGGTATAACGTTTGGGAAGGAAAATGAAGAAGAACTTTAGGCTTTTCCATTTTCTCATTGCTCTGAGTTTGGCGTAAACCGAGGTGAGTCCATTGGCAGCAGGGACTGCTGACATCCAAGTGCAACTGTGCCACCCTGGCTGCTGGAGCAGGGAAAGGCAGTGTTTGGCTTAGGGCTTTACATGTGATTGTTATTAATTTGTTGTTGTTGTTGTTCCTACTGATGTGAATGCATGGTGTACTTGCTGCACGTTTGCAAGTAGCACTGGTGCCACGCAGTGAAGCAGAGGATTCAGATACGTGGGCGAGAGGGAGCCTGGGACTCCTCCCGAGAGCGTAGCTTGGTGCCGAAGACAGGCTGCGGTTCGGTCTCGTGATGTATTGCCGTAACAGAGGTTCGCTAAAAAAATCCTCTGCGCTACTTGGGGGAACTGCTGTTTATAGCTTATACTCGTAAGGCTGCTAGGACCTTGTGAAAACAGTGCCCCGAGTTTCTTAAAATGCTTTTAGAACTAGACAAGTTTCCGATGGTGGGAGGTGAACGTGAATATTATAGCGTGATTTCAAAGGATCTGTCTGTACCATCACAGTCTTTTTTGGATGAAGAATATATTTCATGTTAGAAAAGAAGCAGGATTTGGAATAACGTTCACTTTAGACGTCTCTTTCCATATTTTTCCATGATATAAATTTTCAGGAAATAGTTTGTGAATTTAAATTGTTTGGGAAAGGAAACGACTTTCTGACTTTTGCCATGGACTTTGAAGAAAATAATTATATATTTTTGCCATTCCCAGTGCTAGAAAATTGAGCTCTTCCTTCTCTTGATAGAATACTTAGGTAAGGATAGCCATTCAAATAGTTGCGTGCTGGCTAAAGTAGAGGAATGTAATTAGGAGCAAACTTCTAGGGTTTTTTTTTCTCACTCGTTTTAATACTTCAAAACATTTCACTCTCTGTGCAATCGTTTTTACTGAAAAAATCTTAACTTTGGGCCAGTCGATATTTGTATCCTTTTTTGACTATGCAAATAATATCTTTTCCAGATGTATTCCTCCCAGCTCCATCATCTTCAGGATAATTAATGAGTAGATTTTCTTAACGTGAAGCATGTTTTTCCTGACTGAAATAGAGTAATTTTATCAATGCTTATCTATCTTTTTTTCTTTTTAATCCTGACATGGCTTAAGGTATTAATAAGCTGTTATCTAATGTCTAGAGGAATCCTATTTTAAAATTAATTTTATACAGTATGATGGATCGGGAGAAGGAGGAGGAAAGCAGGTCAACGAGTTGAACTGGCTTGTTTGGGGAATCATGTATCCGGTAGAGAATTTGGCCTTGAGAATGCTGTTGTAACTTGGTGAGAGCAGGCCGAACGCTTTCAGTGGCAGGAAAAGAAAATCTCCTGTTGGATGTCGTTGCCAAGGTTAGAGTTAAATCGCAGTGTCAAGCTTTCACTGGGCACTAGCACCCTGCCTGTTGCTTGCGCAAAGCCTGCTAGTGTTCTGTCTGGCGTAAGTTCATGTTATCCAGGCTATTGGGAAATTCCAGGAAATGTTAGGGAAATCCCCAAATTCTTAGTTATGGTATGATGTTCTTTTGGCTGGGATTTTTGTTCCTTTTTCAAACCACCGCTGTATGTCATACCATAGTTTCGCATGTGGTTATGATGAAATGCTAATAAAAGTATTATTTAAATGTGCTTTGTTCTGTTTGGCTAAATTTGAGAGGAATGTCTATACGTCTTCGGATTGTTCGATAGGTTACTGCTAAAGACAAATGGGCCTTTTAACTTAGAGCCCAAATGAAGTGGGCCGGACTGATCTCCATTACTTTGCTCAGAGCACGTGATCTCTAAATAAATTCTGACATCTCTGTGGTCTTTTATTCAGGTTTTAGCTTAAAAGGGATGCCTTTTCCAAAATACTGCACCAGTTGCCTGGTCTGTGAGGATATCATCTTTAAGATACATTGCCCCACCTCCTTTTTCCCATCAAATTAAAAAAAAAAAAAAATCCAACCCAAACCAAATAAACATTTTAATCAACCTATGAAGTTTGCCAACAAGTTTCAGTGAGGGTTTGAAGTGCCTTGCATTTTTGCTTAGACTTGCTGTTGAACTCTGAATTCTCAGTAATACTGAGAATCAGTGATAAATTCATTTATTCTGATAACTCCAAACCCTTGAATTCAGCACTGTCTTAATCCATTGAGACTGATATATAATGAAGCCTCTTGGGCAAAAGGGCAGGTGAGATGTCCCTTCTGCCCTTCACATTTAGAAGTGGAAGATTTCATCTATTGTTCCTCGGTATTTGTCTACCTGCGTTAACATTTTTTCAAAGCATGGTAGAAAAGCCTGTGCTCAGCCCCACGTTGCTCAGATGAGATCGTTTTTATTCGTTTGTTAGAGCTCTACACTGCAGCCCAGCCACAGAAGTAGATGTACTGTCAATTTTACCCTTCTGTTACAGTGACCCAAGGCAGGTTCTTGAATATCTCTTTTCTTTCTCAGACACGTAAAGAGTTTTCCATATGCCCACGAGACATCTGTGGAAGCCCACATGGGGAAGAAAGGAGAGTGGGGACAGGCAGGGTGACACAGCAATGCCACGAGAGGAAGGGAGCAGGACCCTCAGCCAGCAGCCCACTGGCCTGGCTCTTTTCTCCCTATGTCTTCTGGGACCATTGGGAGACTAGGAATCCTAAGGACTTGGTGGAAGGGCTGAGAGCTTGTATCTGATCATGCTTTAGGCACCAAAGATTGCACCAGCTGATCAGCAAAGTCCTGGTGCTGTCCAAGGGTGTCTTGCAGAAGTCCAAATCCGTCAAAATACCCTTTGCACAAATAATGCTTCCAGGCCCCTCAAACAGGAGTTAATTTCCCAACCTAGTTTGTGTTTAGCAAGAATCTCAGCGTGCTTCTGGGCTGGGGGGAATGGCAGTATGAGCACAGCCTCACTACAGGAAACCTCCATGGTTTGGTTTGGTGGGTTTGGGGTTTTTTTCTGGGGGGGAGGGGGTTGTTTTGTTGTGTGGTGGTGTTTTTGTTTTTTTTTTTTTTTCCCCAAGACCTTTTTTTAAATGGAATTTACACTTGTGTCTGATTATTTTTAGACCAACAAAACTTTCACTTTCTAAAGCTTCCTCGGGCCCCTTGTCTTCTACTGTGTGACCCAAAATGACAGCATCTTTCAGGTAGACTGCAATTTCTATTATTCATTAAAAGCGTGTTTCCTGATGAAATGTTGTAGATACAGACCATGACTTAAGATAGCTGTCTATGAAGAAGTGTCTCCCGAGGGAATACTGAATGTACAGCAATGGCTCCACGCTTTTCCTGAGGCCACTTCTTAGAAACTTGTGGGGCAGTTCTTTAGTGTGGCAGCACGTGGCATCAGCCCCATCAGCAGTATTCCTCCTCTTCCTGCTGGATGAAAGTAACTTTCTTTTTTACTCATGGACACACATGTATGCTAACAAATATTTGAATCTCCTCTGGTGCAGGCAGAAATGAAGAGTTCTCTTTGGCCACGATGGGGTAAAAATAAGTGCATCTCTGCTCTCGGTCCTTCTCATCTTTCTGATTCCCAGAGCAATTTGCAGCTTCTGTTGGAGAAGAGGAACTTCCCCAGGGGTATAAATTACGCTGCAGCAGTATTCATTATTCATAGCCTCATCTGAGCCACTGGTATGGACTCAGTGTCCTAAGCCTATGTTTTGTTCAGTCAATGGCTTGTTTTAAACGCTTGTCTACTGAACTAATCCGTTGCCTCGAAAGTTTAGGCTTTGTCTCAGCTGTATTATCAGACCACAGGCTGAGCTTTGTGCTCCTCTTGCTTGACTTTGAGTCTCTCTCTCTCTCTCTCTCTCTCTCTCTCCCTCTCTCTCTCTCATTTTTGACGTATGCCTCTCTTTCCTGTTTGATTTGGGTTTTTTTCTGCTGGGAATGCAGTAATTCTTCAGGTTTGGTAGTACCATTTCCTAGCCTTAGCCTTTCCTATCTCACTGAAAACAATTTAAAACATTTGTGCTTCAGAACTTGAGTTCAAAAGATTTTTTTTTTTTTTTCCCCTGAATGTCTCCTTTCTTTTTATTGAGCGCCGCTGCTTGCAGCTACAGAACGTTCAGACTTTCTTCAAGAATCTTCACTGTTTCTTGAAAACTTCAGCTTTTGCAACTGTTCTGATTTACCGTGTGTGTGCACATACACGTTTTTAAGGCTTTTTTACTCATGGTACCAGATGCTCTTCGGGATTCAGCCTGAAATGAACAAACCAAGCAGCCCCGCGCCAAAGCTGCACATCCTTTGGTGGCCGTTCAGGCCGCTTCACTGGTGCATCACACAACGGGGGAGCTCAGGGCTGTCGGTGGGGTTGAAATTCAAACTGAACCACGGTTCTTGGTAGCAGACTGGGAACGAGGTCTGTACCCATCTTCCATCTCAATTATACATTTGGTAATTTTATTCTTGGCTTCTTTTTAAATTTCTTTCACTTTCTTCGTACCCTAATATTTTCTAGAGATTCCACTGACCTTTTAAATATACCAATCTCATTTTTCTGTAATCTTGTGAGTTTTGTTTTTAATACCTAATAATTTTCTTCCAACTATTAATTCTTTTTGATAAACTCTATTTTTCTTAAAGTAATAATGTTGCACATCAGTGGATTAATTTTTCTTTATAACGGCTTAGTTAAAAAGAATATGAACTCAAACGACCGTCTTGCTGCTCTTGTGATATATCCCTAACATTCTCCACGATTATAAAATGCTAAATTTTGCCTGCTGAACTTCAGAAACCACTGCAAAAACTGAAAGAAAAATTCTAATTCTTTTTTCCCATTTGTTTATTTTTTAAAATCAGTGGACTCTAATAATGGGAGTGTGGCATTAGCCTGAATAACGATTTATTCTTCAGTTCCATCTGCATATCTGATTTAATTATTCTGCTAAGAAGGGAAAGCAAAGGAGATACTATCTTAACGAGTAAAGTTTTAACTTGCGCAAGAAACCCTTTCCCCTCCCTGCCCTTTAAACAGCTATTTCCTATCCCCCCACGCGCAGCAGGGGGAATGGCATTTGCCATCCCGTGGCAAAATGAATCCGTGCTCCTGCGTATGTAAAACTGCTGCGCGTCTGAATGAGCTTTGAGTTGCGTTGTGTTTCTTATACTAATATAATATTGTTCTAGTGCTTGCCCCTGATTAAAGAAATACATAAATAAATAATTTATAATTTAATTAATAAGGTATAATATGCAAAGCACAGTAATTTCAAACAGCTTGTAATGTCTCTAATGTACTTTCAATTTTTTATTTTACATAAGGGCTATATTCATTATGTGGTTATGATAAACATACTAATGAATTTTATTACAGGAACAAATTTAAACATGTAAATGAGATCAAATAGTATTAAAATGCAAACGACGGTGAAACTTATTACAAACTAACCTTGCCAACATACGTGGAGGGATGTTACAGAAAGGACTCTAGGAAGTTGCCTACTTGATAGGAAGTCAGCACAGGCGTTTTACAAAGTCACCGAACACAAGAATTTGTGAACTCTTCATTTTTAGTCTTGTATAAACTCTCCTGAACAAAAAGTTAACTAGAATCCTGGGTTTACACGTAACTTCGGGTGACAATTAAAATCCCTTTCCTTGTTCCAGTGAACAGTAATCTGTGCATAATTACATTCAAATGAGATATTAGCATTTTTTCTGCTTACTCTTTGTTAATTGCAGAGTTCACTCACCATGGTGATGCTTTTGATAGAATCGAGCAACCTTATTGACCTGATGCTGCAAGGCATGTTTGGAAATTCTGCTGTATTATTCTTTTTTTATTATTATTATTTTTTTATTTTTTTTATTTTGGCATTTTGAGGAGTCCTGCTGCTTTTATTACATTCCTGACACTTTTGTTAATAAATCATTGCAAAGTTAATGAAAATTGCATTCAGGCATATCCAAAATAATTGTGTCCTTTGTCATGCTAATAAATTGAAAGATGTTGATCCAATGGGTGAGCGCGTGCCCATTATGGTGAAGTTTGTGATATGTCTGCCTGTTGCGCTCATACTTTCTGGCTTGGCACAGCGTTCCGTGGAGAAATGTGCGCGGGGAAAACAGAAGTCAATATGGTTTATTTCAAAAGTTATGCAACCTGCCTCTTAATCGCGTTGGAAAGTGGGCAAGGACTGAAATGTTGATATTAAGATGTACAGTGATGGTATTGTCTGCAGGAATCGGCAACGGCCTTACACCAGAATGTATTGTGTGATGAAAACAATTAAGTAGCTCTTTCTTCCTGCCTTCTGAACTTTGGTGCTTATTAGACCCCGCTGGTAAAAGCGAGAAGCCCCCCTCGCCTCGCTGCCGTACAAAGCTGTGGTGCGCGTGAGGGGAGACAGCCCCGCAGCTGTGCAGGGCTTTTGCGAAGGAGGGAGGTGGCAATTTTTAATTTACTCTCCATCGCAGATATAAAGCTGGAATAGCAAAGTGTAGGTGAGATTAAATTCTGTATTTACTTTCATTGTGTTTTTCGGTAGTGACTTAATATCAATTAGAAGTACCACGCTGATAAAAATTGGCTTACATTTTTGGTGCAGGATCTATCTCTTACATCTTGTAGTATAACTAAAAAAAAATAGGACGGAGAGAAAGTGCTAGGAAAATGTTTACCGGGAAAAATCACATTTCATCGTGCAATGTTAGAGCAAAAAAAAAATGTTAATACTATAAAAATATAGGTAATTTTAGTCAAGAGTACTTAATTTATGCACTGGCCCATCATGCTGGTTTTAGGTGGGTATTTATTCTGCTACTCAATCAAAACGCGTAGTTTCCATAACAACTGCCACATCAGATGTAACATGCAGTATGCTGCTTGAATTAGTGGATGTTTAAAAGATGTGTTTTGTTGTGTTGCCTGAATGTGTATTTTTCCTCTCCTATTTAAAAGAATGGTATAGTGCCCTTAGAAAGGCAACTATCCTTTTTTTTGTTTTTTAAATAAATAACAACAGTTTAGAGCTCACCGAATCATAAGAAGGACATATAATGTTTTAAAACAGTATCTGCAAAAATGCAAGATTTAAAATTTTCAACTCTTTGCTTTGCTATGCTTTAAGAGCACCAAATGAAACTCGTTTAGACACAAGAAGCCCACTGGCTTCAGTGGAGGTCTGCACGTGTAATGAGGGTGAAAAACAGCTAAGGAAGGGTTGTACGTTTGGAGGATTTAAAAGAGTCCTTTCCAAATGAGGTTGGAAAAGAGGATATGGAGCGAGGGGAGAAGAGGTATGTGCAGCAGTATTGGCAACATACTTGGAGAATTAGCGCTTAGTTAAAATCTATGACTTCTACAAGTTGAAAAGAAACTTTCCCCGCGAGCCACAATCGCCCACTGGGGGATTTTTCTGCCGAAGTGTTTGAGAAGTGTTTGGCCAGTGCCGAAGCCTGGGGGTGGGATGAAGAGCAGTGGTGTCTCATCCAGTCTGTAAGTGTGCTCCACAGCTCGCTCTCTGGAGCAATGGCATTTACTCCATTTGCAGCACATTTATAAACCTTAGGAACATGAAATTATTAGACAGTTGCAACAGTAAGGTGAAGCAGCACAGTTGCAAAGCTGGATGAAGGAATGTCTCGTTGCTCCTTCTTATTTTTGAACGTTTTCTCTTCATGACAGAAATGGATGGGCTCTTTCCCTTCTCAATAGACTCTGCAAAGATGTGTATTTACTAGAAATAGATATCAAGTACCGTGAGCGTGTCATGGGATTGACCAGGTCAGATCATCTGCCAAATTTAGATTGAGAGGGGTTTAGCTCAGTGAAGGGTGATTTACAAAGTTCAGCTTTCCCCCTTGGACTCCTCGCACCTCGACGGGAGAGAAGGCTGACTCATTTGAAGGGCAGAAATATGTTCCCCTGCTTCAGTATTTGCATCCGGGTGAATTCCGCTTTGTTCCCCCGGCCACTGAGCAGTACCAGCCTGGTGTATTGCTGCCAAGCTCCCTCCCTGTTTTGTACACATTGGCATCGATGTTGAATTAGTGCTGCAAGACGCGTTGCTCTGACCTCCTGGCAGCAATTCTGCCTGATCCTGACCTAACTACGGGATCCGGTGACAGCACAAGGTAAAGCATTACGCCAGCCGCGCCGGTGTTAGCGGCATTCCTAGACAGAGTTTCACCATGGTGATACTTGCTGAAAAACAGCAAATCCCTGCCGTTTATGCTTTTAAAGCAATGCTAACACTTCAGCAGATAGCGCTGTAATGTGTATCCTGAGAGCGTTCACTGAGTCTGAATGAAGTGACAGTGAAATCCTCACCGAAGTATTAAAAAGGTTACTGCAATCCTCTGACAGCTGGAGCCGGGCGAATTTGCCTGAGTTTCTTCTTGTTTCGTCTTTTTTCACATTTAGGCAATTCTCATTGTAAAGTTGCTAGTGGTGGTTTTACGGTGACTGAATTGTTAGCCGTGTCCTTTGCACCTCGTTGCAGGTGTTCCAGGGCAGCATGTTGGTTGGCAGATTTGTGGTTTTTTGCTCCTGTGAGTGGCTTCGCCCCTACTTCCAGCTCTGCCCACCAAGGCACTTTAAACTGCTACGGGGGACTGCGAGAGCGGAAGAGGCTGGCTGCTCGATAAGCACATTTATTTAATTTTTTTGGGGGTGGAACATGTTTCTGTGGGGCAGGTCATTCTACATACACTGCCCTTATCCCACTAAACACTTTTTTTTAATAAAAACAAGCCGTGTTCAAAAGTCATTTTATACAAGAAAATGTGGCTCCATAAAAGATAGATCATAGTCAAGCTGTCTCCGGCGTACGCTGTTCCAGAACTGCAAAGATTTTTTTTTGCAAGTGTGTTGCATATATCATCCTCTGTGTAATGTTTATATCGCATGTTTATGAAGTTTACAGTTTGTTTTACAAAGTGCTTACATTATAACTCACAATTTTCTCATGCAGGATTTGTTACAACTTTTATCCTAGAGGCTGAATTCCTGTGTTAAATGCTCAGCCACACTGTGATGGAAAAGCAAGCAATGTAGAAACCTTTCTTCTTTGGGGGGTTAGAATTCAAGAGGATGAAGAAAATTTTACTCTATGCTTTTTAAATAGCGCTCAACACGACATGAAAAATATTTGAATTTGGTATTCAAAGCATAGTATGGATGTTATTTGCATTGAACACCGTTGCTGTGAGTGTTCCTCGGTTTGGGAGGAGAAAAAAATTAAAATTCAGGTAACAAATCAGTATCTCTTTGACTCCTTTAAGTTTGAGGTGAGTTTACAAGAGGTTTACCTTAAATCAAGCTAACTTAGAGAGTCAAAAAGCTCTGCTCGCTTTTCCTAGTAGAGGATGAGAAAATGAACAAGAATAATCCAGGCAAAATCTGTCCTCAGAACAGTTGCTAATGAGCGTTTTGGGGCTGGTAATGATTACTCTGACCTAGGGCTGAAATCCCAGTGTGGCTAATGCGTACTCCAACACGTACAGGTATCAGTTGGCTTTGAATTTGACAACCTGAGGGTTGACTCAGCCACTCCTGACCAAGCGCCTGTCTGCGTGGGCTCCGAGCGAGCCCCGGCAGCAGTCTAAAGGGAGTCCTCGTGCCGTGCTGGGCAAGGGGCAGAATGCCACTCTCCTTTCCGAGGCACTTGGGGCACCCTATGGGAAAGGCACTGAAGCTCTGGCCTCACTAGTCAAGGTCGCTGTGGCTTGTTGGTAGGCATAAAGCTTGTCAGATGGCATCAGCACGCCCTGCTGAGAACTTCCCCGGCAGGGGTGGCTTGGGTCGGGAGAAAGGAGACCTTGAAGAACACGGAGCTTCTGAGCAAGAGATGGCAGCACTTTAATTTTGTTTTCCTCAACGGGTAGAAGAAAACAAGAAGCCAGCATGTGCTGAAAGTGGAGAGTTGGAGCCCCTAGAATGATTTTATTGTTTGAGAAAACATCACCGATAAAATTTAAATGGTTGCCACCTTATATGGGTGAGTCATGTGCTCTCAGTTCTGACTGTGAACAAAGTCAAAAATAATGGTTTTTTGGCAGTCATAGAAAGCAAGAGGCAATTCATCATAATTTATAAGAACTGGAGCATACAATGCACGTTTCTTTTGTTATTCCTGCACTAATTCATCATATATACAAGTTACCAACAAACAAACTGGTTTTAAGAGGTTCTCTCCCACCATTTTTTCTAAGTACAGGGCCTCTCGTTGCCCCTCATTTAAGAGTGTCTTATAATTCCCTGCAAATCTTCCTACAAAAAAAAATCGCCATGTTGCACTTGGAGGAAGTCCAAGACTATCATAAAAATATTCAAAATAACTATCAGTTATTTTAAAATTAAATGATAGCATGGATAAATGACCCCACCAGATCTTTGGCACTCTATATTTAGGGGAGTTAAGTCGCTGAGTAGTGACAGTCCTTCACAGATGAGTATTTCTTTTCCCCATGCTGGTGCACGTTCTGTGTAGTCGGGGTGTCCAAGGCAGCGTTTATGTCAAATCCTGTGCAGGAGCACCTCCATAATGCACATTTCGACTGATTTTAGTGGATGTTTTGTGAATGGATATACTCCAAAGAATGGCAATGTTTTGGACTTTTTGTAGGAGTTTTTTTTTTGTTTTGAATGAGGAATGCTAAAATCGGAGAGAAGGAAATCGAATTCTTCAAATTAAAAAATCCTATTCTTATCCTATGTAAAATCAATTATATTTTGTATGTCTAAAACCAGATATTGCCCCACCCTACAAACCTTATCTTCCAGAAGGCTTGCGTATGCCTAGATTCACACTCACGTACATCCGTCTTTTCTAAGAAGCTCCTGTCCTTGTTCCTGTGTACACACACAGCAGTTTAATATTCTTTCTAAACTGTAATTGCGTGTTTTCTTGAGGTGTCTTGGTGAAGTATCTTCTTTTTGTGAAACTATGCATCCTAGCTCGTGTGACTGTAGTCAAAGTCAATTCTTCCTAAAGATTATGCACCTTATTATCCGGTTCGTATCAGAAGAAGTATGAGTGGTAGTATTCATTAGAGGCAATACTTTCAAATTAATATAGATATAAGTCCCTAATACGTGATCCTTTGCTAGGTTGACTCGCTGGAACCAGACATTTATATTTCTACTTTGATTGTTATTTTTTGCAGTCACACGAATATGGGAAGGAAGACGTTTCTTATTATTTTCCTTTGGTCCCTTTCCCGCACTCTGACTTCTTTGGGCGCGGGCAGGAAGTTGGAAGTCTGCCCTTTTAGCCCGAAAGCGCAAAGCTGCTTCAGCCCAAGTAGGCACAGACCTGCTGGCTGCTCGGTGGGAGCCCAGATTTCTCTGCGGATGGCAGTGCATATGCAAAGGTGATGGATTGCTGGTCCTGGCTGCTCGGAGCAGGGAACCGAAGCGACAGTGGAGCGATACCTCAGGGCACTGCCAATTTTTTGTTTTATAATTAGCCATGGCACCAGTTTTTCCCACTGGAGGGCATGGTACGGGCCTCCTGATCGGCTGCAAACTAGCAACAACGCTAAACTGTAATTTCTGTGTAATTTCATGCTGTTACATGATAACGTTAAACCCTGCTTGCAGTTGAAAGTTCTGTAATTGCACAGCTGTTTCAGTGAGGTTCTAAAAATGTTACGGATGTGCTGCCGTTTTATGGGTCACCTACAGTAACCCCCACGCTATTCTACATATCCTGGTGCATGCCAATTACAGCAGTTGCGTGTTATTTTATTCCCATTGTCATGTAGTTTGCGCCATGTGCTATAAAGCTTTAAAGGTATGCTTTGCAAGTTACATAAAAGAGGAAAACCCCAAACAAACGCTGGTTTTGGTGTAGGCATCTTTCCTGGTTTTCTTTCAGTTTTTATTTATCTCCGACCAGCGTATTAATATCTGTAATTAAAACGTGAAAGATCATAAACCATATTCCAAAGGTTAGTTACATAAATTTTAACATTTCTATATACTCTCTTGATATCGCTGTAGTTCCTGCAGTTCTGTTATGCACTCTGACATCCGTGTCATGTCATGTTTGCTCAACTCTTGTACTACTAGTCAAAACGAAAAGTTTTTTTTTCCCGTTCGCTCTCTGTAGGGTCAGCCCAGCTTAGAGCAAATGAAGCTGTCTGCTATCGGCTTATACATCAGCAGCAACAATAAACATGCCAAGTTCAGAACCTGTAGTTTGTTATCTGACTATTGTTGATAGCAGAAAAAAGACAGCTTGATTTTCATTAGCGGGGCTGACCCCACAGGGCTCGGAGCAAGGGAAAAAATGTATTTTGACTTGAAGTAAACTGAGGAAACATGACATGGAAGTCAGAGAGGGATTATATATGCATCCCTAAGGTGTCATTTTTAACAAACCGTCTTCTTTCACTTGAGGAAATTCTGAATAAACCACTGGAGAGATTCCTGTAGCTGGCCAGTTGGCAAGGGCTAATACTTCTGACTCTGAATTATGCATTATCCGTTGCTGCTTTTTCTTTTTTTTTTTTCCTTTGCACTTCTTGGGGATAGCGATGAAAATACATAGTTTTTGAAATATGGAAATTCAGACTTCTTGGGTCTATTGCTCATGTAACTCTTTCTAAGAAAGCATTTTATAAGCTTGTGTAGACTTGCCTTTCAAAAAATAGTTCCGTTTTCTTCATCCAGCATAGATCCAAATAAGAACTCGGTCTCTGTGCTCGTTCTAAGGCCAAGCAGTGGGCTGGGAGGACTAGTTCCTTCTGTCCCACTTACACGGTGTTCTTTTTTTAATTCTTCTCTCACTGTGTATATTGTTTGTTATTTCTTGCCCCGCTGCCTGTGCGTGTTAAAGACTGGAGAGAGATTATAGAAAGCCGCGATTTGGGCAGAGAGTTTCAGTTCAGAGCTGTGGGAAGGGGACTGTAGATGAAGTTATGTTTCTTCCCCCTCTTCTGCTTTGCGAAGCCTCCTGCGAGGCAAGCCTGGAAGCTGCTGCCATCCTTCTACTTTTGGGCACTGCTGGATGGAGTTCCTTTCTGAGAGCGTTTGGGGATATGATGAATAGTTTTATAAGAACAAAATTTGGCCCTAAATCTAAAGCACTGTAACCCTGTTTGGTAAGTTGTACCAACTGTTCTATAAATCAGCCAGCAATGTGCTGTCAGTGCTGAATTTTACTTTTAAAGCACAAGTCCAAAATAGAGGCAGAATTCAAGGGAGCAGAAGTTTTGCCAGAGCTTTCTGATGCGACTGAGAAGGGTCTGTGCCGGGTGCCACCAGAAGATGCAGCAGTCGGCCCGTCTGTGCTCTCCCTTCGCCTCCTTGATCCGTCTGCCCGTCGAATTTGTGCTGCTTTCTGCCCTGAGCAGAAAAATGACTTTTCCTATGCTTACAGCATGCTGAGGTGAATCTGTTGGAATTTGCTCAAGGAGAAAAGCCAGTCCAGGCGCTTCTCGCAGCAGTAGGAAGGCAGAGGTCTCCCAACAGCACGGGCAGTTCCCAGGCTCTCCATCCCAGCCCATTCCCACATGAGCCCCGGCAGCAGGAGAGAGCTCGCCCCTTGTTCTGCCGCTGCTGCGGTCGGCACTTGCTTTTGGGGGCCAAGCAGTGGGTTAAAATGCTGCGGCACTTGCTTTCGGGGGCCAAGCAGGGGGTTAAAATGCTGCGGCACTTGCTTTCGGGGGCCAAGCAGGGGGTTAAAATGCTGCGGCACTTGCTTTCGGGGGCCAAGCAGGGGGTTAAAATGCTGCGGCACTTGCTTTCGGGAGCCAAGCAGGGGGTTAAAATGCTGCCGCTCCTGGCAGTAGGCGGCCTCTGGGTCCTTGGCAGTCCTCGGGCAGCGAGCTAGCAGTCTCCCCCATCCAGGGGTTTATATCAGGTGAAGCTGCACTCTCTGGAATGCTGTTCAGCAAACTTGCTATTAAAATGACACTGCCAGCTGTAATCTTCTTGGCTTTCATTTTATTTCACTGCCAAAAAGTTGCCAAAGTCCAGATTGTAGCTTTAAAACTGCCAGGCAAGCTAATCCTGTATAGTTTTGTGTAAGCATGCTTGGTAGTTAAGAGATGATACTTGCCATCTCTTAGTTTTATTCTGTTTTATTAAAGGCAACTCTAAATTTACGTGAAGGCAAACAGAGATCTTAATTGTCACGTAGAAGCATTTACATGATAAGATACTGTTTGTTATTGAGGTGATAAGAAGAATTTCAGTGCAATTACGGTTGAGATAGCAGTAAAAAATGATGATATATTTTATTTAACTTTCTCCTATATTAAAAACATTGTCCTTGCACATTTTCGTAGAGCTTTTGAAACCTCAGACTTCTAGACTGTAAGTCTTCATTTGCTGAGCTAGCCTAATGCCATATATCTACACCAATAAATATCAACAAAAAACTTCGGGACGCTAAAGTGGTGTTCTTATTTTAGTGCCAGTGTTTCTCTGAATGGTGGACTTTTGATGTATAAATTAAAAAAATATTTAATAAATATTTAAATATTAAAAATTATAAATATTTCATTCGGAAAAAAAAATCTAAATACTTAATTCTCTAAGTGTAAGAGGGTGTCAGCCTTTTCAGGATGTTGGTGAGAATATTCTTTTTTACTTCTTTCCTCGTTAGAAAAATCTAGAAACCTTGCAGAAATGCCCCTTTTCTACCATTAATGTAATGTGAAATATTTTACTTTTGTTTTCAGTTGTTTATTTTGTTAAATAGTAATTGTTTGCTGATCTAAACCAAAGCAAAATCGTACAACAAAATAGCTGCTGTCTTTGGAAATAGTGGTCTTGCTGAAACACTTACCCATTTTTTGGTGAGAAGAATATTCTCCCTCAAAAGCCTGACGAACCACTAATTATTTTAGGGTTATTAAGGTTACTTTAGTGAAGATATACTTTCACTCAAAGTTATCTCTTAAGCTCAAAACCACATTAGGTTCTGCGCAGATCCATAACAGGAGGCCATGTCTAAGAATACCTGATAAATCAAGTAATGCCATTTGTTCCCATTGGCAAAAGCTGGAGACAAAGAATTTTGTGGTTAGAATGTTGTATCTTGAGTTTGCGACAGTTTGTGGTGGCCTTACAGGCCAAGCTGTTTGAAGGATACAGTGCCGACTCAGAAGACAGTTGCTGAGATTTTGCAGAAGAGCTGTAGAAAAGGCAGGGAATTAGCTGTGGCTGGGAGAGGGGCTGGCAATTAGCAGCCTCCGCGGGTAGCCCAATCCCACCGCTTGGGCTTTGCTTTACCCTCGGAGGAAAATTTTGCGTTACAAGATGCACAGCACCTTTCTTCTTAGCCGGTGCAAGGCGCATTGGAGAGGAAGGGGCATCTTTTATCGCAGGGAAGCTTGGGAACTGGTTCATTGTGTTGGGAGATGGTATGACTGGAGGGAGTGGGATTTGAAGCCGTGTGCCAGCTTCTTGGCCGCAGCTCCAGCTGCCAGGCGTTGTTTCAACACTGCACTCGAGGTAGGGCTTGGCAGTCTTTTTCTGACAGAAAGAGAGACCTTGGGACGTTTAGAGTGGAGACACTACTTGCTATCTAGCTGAAGGTGTGGAAAGATAGAAAATATGACAGAAGCAAGAAGCCGGCGTGACCTGAAATGTATTTATGCAGAGAGGTCACTACATTCCTCTTGAGCAGTGCTACCTGACAACATTTCTTTCCCCTTAAGAATTTCCTGTCTGCTATAAAAGATGCCACATGGTTTTACTACTTAATTCACAGGATTCATCTGCCTTGCCCTTTGTTTTAGGGTGAGGAGACACTAATACTAAACACCTGCTCAAATCAGAAACTTGTGTTGGTGCCGAGAAAGATGATCATTCTTTTTTCCTAGTGCTCAGACTCAGCATCTAGAACAGTTTTTTCCTCCTCGAAATGCAAATCTCTGAGGCTATAGGTTTCTTTCCAAACTGACATGACCTAAAGGATATAGCACCTAGATAGATACACGTAAGCATATGTAAAAATCTGGGAGAACTTTAACTTCTGCCCCATCAAACAAGTTCTGGTAGAGTTTGTTCTTTATATGTGACTCATCTCTACTACAGGACAAGCATAATATTTTTATTTTCCTGAAATGACTACAGTTGAATCTGGTGAAAGAGATTATGTCATTTTTATACGTTGTGTTTGTGAAATGTACGATTAGGTGTCATACACGGTGATACATGATGACAAAGTATGATGACATGGTGAAAATATATGATGAGGTAAGTCACTGATGTTGCACGTGCAGATCAAGAAGTATGTCCCAGCTGTTTGTTGTGGTGGTGGTGGCATTGCAGGTGTCGAAGCGCATATACGGCCAGCGCTCATTGTCTCTTTCAACATGCATGTTTTCAGCCCTGGAAGCTTAGCTAGCCAGATCCTTGGGTGAAGCAAGAAAACAGCAGCTAAAAAAGGAGAGAACTCATCTCAAGAAAAAGGGTTTATAACCACTCCCAAAGATGATCCCTGCTTCCATGGAGAAGCAAGACTTTTTAAGCATTAGCCATGGCACTGGAGGAATTCTTTATTCTAGGAGAGAGTCCTAAAGGCAGGCTCCGTTCTCCTGTGAGACCAGCCACTCTCTACTCCGTGGGCACAGGGCTCCAACGCTTTATCTTTTGCACGAAGCAGTGGATGTCAGGGGTTGCAAATGCCTTTAAATGGTCATAATCTTGACGGTGAAATCTGCTAATATGCATATGGTTGATTAAGCTGCCACCTGCATTCTGGCACTAGACTCTATCTATTTTTTTATTTTCATGCTACTTAAATTTTGAGTAATTAATGTTACTGTCCCACTGTGTAAAATTTTCTCAAAGGTAAAAACACAGTTTGGTGGGGTTTTTTTGTGGTGGTGCTGCTTTTTTTTTTTTTTTTTTTTTTATCCTAGCGGTCTTTAATCATCTTCTCAGTCTGTTTACATGCTGTTAGCTTGTAGGAATATCTGAGAGTTTGTCCACGTTGCCCTATATGACCTTGACTATCACATCAGTTCAAAAGTTAAAAATAAAAAAGTTAAGTACTCCTATATTTGTCAGAATAAGGCTGTTTTGACTCTAACTTGTCAATCTTGTCTTTTATTTTAATGGTTTTTTGCACTGTTTCCTACTAAACTCCAGCTACCAAATGGCAAAGGGCCATTGTGAATTAGTATGTGATATTTCTATTGTTGGTGCTGCAGCTTGTGTGAAATATGTAAATGCTGCTACTGAGAGACCTTCCATGACCATTAATTATTTATCAGGTTGTGATAACAAAGTTGCTTTCTTAAATCTTAAAAGAAACGTACGTTTTTAGAGAGTTTGGAAATTACTGGAGAAGATTGCTGCGCAATATGGCTTGTTCGCACTGTCTCATTTTGGGCAACTAAGATAAGTACGTAAAGTCAGGATCTGAGCTGTTTACAAAAGTCACTAGAGCACCCCCAGGAGTCTTCAGAGTGCCCAACTGGGGCCCTACTTATTTTTATTGATTACACAGGAGACCAACTCCTGCTAAGGTAGATGATGTGAATATATCTCTCTATGGCAATTCGTCAAATTAAAGATAAATAAAGCCCTTTGAAAGTTGACAAGGGCCACAAGTGCATTAAATCTGGTTTGTGTGTCGTTGAAGATAGCGGAAGCTGGCCCAAAACTTTAGATGTGGTACTCTTTTGACATACAGACACGCAAAGCAGCTGTCGCTCTATTGACATCAGTCTTACTCTGTGTGATAGAAGTTGACACAAACCAGTTAGTTGCAGAAGGCAAATATCATACAGAGGTGACAACACAAGGTAAACTTTTTTCTTCTAACAAGGAAAATCTTACTTTTAATTTTATTTTCTGTAGTGGTGCCACTTATAGCGTATGATTAATGTACATCCGAACTAGTGTTGATAAATAATGCAAGTCACTTTAGTTAATTTTTCTTGCTGAGCATATCTTCAGCTTGAGCAACTCTTAATCAAAGAGGAGCATAACAGAGAGAAATCAAAGTTGTGAGTTCATTTCACAATGGAATTTGAATTAGTGATGTGATGACAGTTTCAGTGCTCAAATGAATATTGAGGTTTTAAAGATACAGTTCGTTCAGGGGTACCTCTAGGCCATGGAAAGAGCTTAAAGGTGACAGGATAACTTTAGAGAGACTGAACTAAGATGATGGCCTTGCTGTTTTTCCTTTCCACCAGAAATAAATATACATCATCCCACGCGCTTAGTGTTTACATAGTCCCACTGGTTTGTGTATACCGAGCCCCACTGCACAACCCCGCTTGCTTCAGGGGACTACCAGCTGCCTGGCAGAGCAGGCATCAGACTATCGCGTTGTCCTTCCTTTTAAAGAGTCAGTATTTTATTTTGCCAGAAGTACTTCTGTTGTTGGTTGGAAACACTGTGGAAAGTGGGTGGAGACTGGTGGTGTGTTCCCGGAGGGCTGCGGGGAACCTGTCGAGGACTCTAGTACTGTGTCTTCAGGACCGAGTCTGAACAGGAGGGGGGACGTGGAAATAGGAGGAAACGAGGAGTTCGCATTTTAATTCTCCATAGGAGTAAAAATATTTCATTTTTATTTTTTCTTTAATGCCTATTAAACTTATAACTGTGAATACTTGGATTAAAAATTATATGTAATGACTATTTTAGACAGGGTGTCCTTAGGGTGTCTTTATAACTCCGTGATTGCCTGATCTCTCGAGAGGCGCTGGTACATCTTAAAATGGAAGCCAAGGTGTCTGGATAGTTGCTTGATAAATGTTATTAAAAGCATGGAATCCCTGAACTGGAGTCTTCATTACTTGATGATATTTCTGTATTAAGTATGGGACTGTGGTAAAATGCCTTTTTAAAACACATGGTAGACGATAAGAATTAATTGATCTTAAAATATACATTTCATCTGCAGCCTGGCTTCTGCGCACAGGGCGATGCTCAGAGGAGAAAGGCAGGGGCCCGAAGGGAAGCGAGAGGTTTGGCTGGTGAGCTGTGGGGGAGGCACGGCCGGTTCCCTTCGGCTGGCTCATCCCTACAACTTGTAGGGAAGCCCCGGTCCACCTCCTTGTTAAGACGTCTTCTGCACTCTGCTTCCCAGCATGGGAGCTCTCGCTTCCCGAGAAGACATTCCTTATTTCCATGTCGTGCTGCAAAAAGGGGCAACGCGGAGCCCAGAGATAATAATTTGCTGAAAGAATTTCATCCAGCTGAGAAGAGAGTTAAGTCACTACCTCCTGGTTTTGTCTTCATCCCTGTTATTAATCAGATACCAGAAGAGTCTGGGAAGAAATTCAAGGGGAAAAAGAAGGCAAACTACAGCTTTGCTCTGTCCTCCTTGTGACCCCTCGTGGGATTTTCACTGCACTTTTCTCTGTCCTAAATGTTCTGTTGAATGTTACCTCCTACTTCTCATAATTTCTTCAAAATGGGGGGGGGGGTGTGTGCAGAAAGTAACTGCAGGCTACTGCTGCATTATAAATGGTAGGTGCTTTATGAAAAGCAGGAGAGTGGACGTTGTTTCCTCTGTAGAGTTTAGTACTTGAAAAAGAGAAGAAAACCTATTTCATACGTTGTTGCCTCTGTAGAATCACTCTTACTCAGGGCTTGGCAGAAACACTGGGGTGATTGATTGATTTATTTATTTAGTTACCAGTGAAGTCAGTGGGAGTTCTGTATTGACTTTTTTGAGTCGAATGTAGTCCAGTGCTTGGATTTCAGCACAGGCCTGATTCCAGGCCAAGTAGCTCACTGCAATACACTAATGCACCTGTGACTTCTGTTTTCTGAAGTTTTCCTGCAGCTAAAATAAAGCTCTGCAGCACGCTGTATCGCTCCTGACAACCGTCAGGCAGGAAATGTTGTTGTTATCGGCACAGCATCTAAAATGTCTCACTACAGGAATATGCTTTGCTCGTGGCGTGTAATGTGTTCTATAGTGCAGCAAGCATTTAATCGTCTACTTTATTTTGTTTCCTTAATTATTTTTTAACCAATAAAGACTCTACTTTTTTAAAAAGAACAGGTAGTTTCCTTACGCCTGTCTTTCCATATAGCTAGAGATGTGTATGTATATGTATTTATATAGCTATGTTTTGCGCACGAGTATGTTCTGTAACAAGAAATGCAGACCCTTTGCCTCTTCTGTTATCTCTCGGCGTTTTCTTGACATGAGTTTTTCTTTTCTGAAGCACTAGTAAATTTGATTCATGGGTGAACATTCGCCATTCAGACAAGAGTAGGCACGGCTGAATTTTTCAAATAGAAACCTAAATTTAGCTTCCTGTATTAATACACATATAGTTACCTGTAACTTCAGTGGGGGTGATGAGCATTCAACACCTTGGAAATCAGGTCAGTGTTTAAGGGTTTAAATATGAATAAGGTGCCTAAGGTCAAAGATTTTGGCTTTAGTGAATTGCCTCGGGTCACACAGCAAATCAACGGCAGAGTCAGCATTAGCAGCCAGGTCTTCTCACAGTCAGGCACAGTTTCCTACGCTGTAGCCAACCCATAAATATGTCTGTATATGCCTCAATGTACATAATTAATTCAGTCCATGGTGTCTTAGCGCTTACGTCTTCTATAGCGTGTCATGGCTGAAGGCAACGTTGCATTTTCATTAAACCTCGGCATCCTGCTGCTTGCCTCAGTCAGGTCACGGCGTTAGAGCCCAGAGTCACATTTGATCCGAAGTACGCTTACAAAACAACATCTGCCATTTTCTGATGCTCTTTCCTCCATTTGTGAAGGATTCAACTTTATAAGGAAACTAAGGTGTATATGGTTTTTTTTTTTTTTTTTAAAAAAAAAGAGTTTTGGCAGCGTAGTAAAAGGTAGCAGTGAGGCGCGTTACATCGCGTGCCTCTCCCAGCACAGAAACCAGAGAGCTCGTTTTACGGAGGAGCGTTTGTTTGACTACTGGAGGTTATCCCAGTGGCAAGTTCATCCTTATTTGATAATAATGAAACATAAGTTTGATGTATTTGCTTGAGTAAGATTGCCATCTGGTAAATAATATGTTTTGTGAGTGTTTATAACAATCATGATTTAAGCCAAAATTGACTTATCATGATTGCTGCAAATAATACTGCAGTGTCCTGACTTAGCTTGGTATTTTCTCTTTGTTGAGTGGAGAAAATGTATTTTGAGGCCTTCTTGTATTTATTTTTTTAAGTATTTTGTGCAGTATAAATCTTGCATTTTCAAAAGCGAAGATTATAGCTGATTATTCTCTGTACTTTAGCTCTAAAGAAGAAAAAGGTTGTTTATGTACTTGTTAACTATTGTTATATGTATTTAGGCTTTTGATTTTAGGTTGCCTGTAGATTATTCCTTTTGAATTTTGGACTAGAAAGGGTTTGGATGTTATGTTTATGGAATTTTTTCTAAGCGTTTTTAGTTCCAATGAAGGAAGTAAGTTCAGTGCTTTCCTGTCTTGGGAAGGAGCAGTTCCATAAAGCGTGCCAGATCTGTATCATTCCAAGACTGCCCAGGAATGTCATCTTCATTGCTTAAATGTGATATAATCTGGAGGAAAAAAAAAAGTTTAAGACATTCTGTAACTCTTTTAGAGTTTCTGTTTATTTCCTTTTCTTTAACATGGTACAAATTGAAGATATCACATTGACTGGAAAAAGGGACAGGAGTTCTGCCTTTTGCTAGCTCAAGCAGACGTATTTACCAGTAGTACAAACTTTCTCGCACCCTCTTAATGGTTGGATTCAGTGCAGAAGAGGGTTGGGCAAGATTGGCTCTTTCTGTTCCTTCTCTCTTCTCAGACTGTTTTCCAGCTACTGCCAACTATAGTGTTGTAAGATTTTGTACAGTTTTTATTTTTGCAATGTGGACATCTGTCCAGTGGGAACAGAAGTGAGAATTTCAGAGTTTAATGGAAACCTGATAACTCAGTTATGAAAATGCTAATTAAGGCATATTTAAATGAGGCCTTTACAAATGATAGTTTTTATGACTAAAATCCCTTCCCACTTATCATCTGCTCAAATGACTGATGTAAAAAATTAACTGTTAAATTTGAAAACAAAAAGACTGTAAGACTGAGGAATTGCACACCTATTTCAGTGTCACCGTGATTTCTTTACATTTACATGTGGTATTCTGGGCTTTGAAAAAAAATATATTAAGTAAAATGAGTGTGTTTCAAGGTCCTGTCCTGTTTCTGTGTCGGCTAGTATGCGTTATCTCTCAGGCACTTAGGACTTTCAGATATTCAAACTTCCATCGGTTTCTTCATACGGAGCATTTATGGTACTGGGAATTATATCCTTAGATGGTGTGGCTCCATGGATCCAGAAGTGTGGGAGAGCCACTGCGGGGAAAAAAACTGTTCTCTCTTAAGCAGAAGCTGTTGGATCTTTGTAGATGAATAAATACAAGCACTTTTCTACATCTTCTGCACAGTGTGGCTAACAACCCACTAGTGCAGTGTGATTTTTCTGAATTAGACACCATTTCACACTCCCCTTTCTGCCTGTCAAAGAGGTGTTAACTTCCAATAGAGACTGATGCTACAAAAGTCGCTATGGAGTTTTGAGTCCTTAAACTGGGTCTTACAGAAAGATTTAAAGTGTGCTCCCTGATCTAGGGCGTCCGCCAATTCCTTCTGCATGGAGGAGATCCTGGAAGTATTGAACCCACCGACTGTATTTTAGTCTGGACAGGGTGACCTGTATGTGCCACTTCTACCAAATGAGTATGAAGTTCTGTCTCTCTCTGTCTCTCCTCTTTCGGCAAGTGCTTATGGAAAAAAAGCCCCCTGCTTAGCACAATGGATTTAATAGACGTGTTTTCTAACAAATATTTTTTTAAAGCTCTTAATTGCGTATTTTCCTACATATTGAGTAGTTCTGCAAACCAAATGGGACACAACTGTGTACAGAATATAGGTTGCAAGTTTTAGAGCAGCTCTCTTTGTTTTACCTTTCATATATATAAAAAAAAAATCTATACTGGATATTCATTCTGTACAGAATACACTAAAACGGGGGTGACACCCAGGGTATGGGAATCTTTATTTCTGATCAAACTTGTTCCCCTTGCAGAATTTTTTTTTTCTTTCTTCCTTGAAAACTCTTGACGAGCCGAAGGAACCTCAATGTGTTGCAGCATTATCTGCATGTGATAATTTTGATGCAGCTCTGATGGCATTCTGATACAGAATCATTATATTGAATTTTAGTGCTTTAATTAAGATGGTGAATCCATACTGGCATGACAGATGCTATATAGAAGACAAAGGTGTAACGAGAGTCAAAGGAATGGAAGCTGAAGCTGGGTAAACTCCAGCCAGAAATAAATAGCAAGTTTTAAAGAGAATTCCTAAAACCATTTACCAGTGAATGAATTATTTTCATTCGCTGGAATGAATTAAGAAGCAGTAGCTTTCTAAAAATGACTGCTCTGCCTCAAATAAAGGCTATAGGCGCAAAAGAGCGGGGTCTTATGGCTGATGACATACCGATGTCCTAGGCAGAAGCTGGTGCTGCTTCTGCTCTTAACAATTTCTGATGTTCAGCAACGTGCAGGTTACGTACATGTACAGCTCGTGGTCTAGCGAGGTGCATCCAGGACAAAAACAAGCTTTAAAGCCTTTAAAGAACACTTTCAGACCTTCTCACGGAGTTCCCCTTCATCTAGAGACAGCAGTGTGCACTGTGTGAATGCGTAGGATAGACAGCCCTCATATCTCTTTGTTTGACACTTCAGCGCAATAGCAGTACTAAACCCTGATCATTGTTAGGAATTAATGGGATTAGATATTTAAGTCATTGTTGTCACTGGTTTGGAAAGCCAACACTTTATATTTTAATCTCTTTTTAATGTCAGAAGTGGGATTTTTGTATTACCCTAAAACAAAATGTGTGACTAGATTAACTAAGTAAAAGGCATTAGCAAACAGCAATTAGTTTATGTATTATTGTCAGCAGCAGCGGGAAGGCCTGTGATATGCACACGTGTGTATGTTCACCCATTGACGGTCAAGGAAAAATAAGCGTGTACAAGTCCTTAGACTATTATACAGAACTGTTAATGTTTCCAAACTAGAGCTGTGTGGAGTATTTTTTCTGTAAATGTCTTTACAGCAGTGAATTTGTTCTATTTTGACCCAAAGTGCATGAGGTTTTCAGTTCATCTCATGTATTTTTATATCTGGAGTGGGAGCAGAGCCTGGCATGAATCTATATGAAGTCCCCTATCACTGTTCTTCTTACTTGCACCAAGACCAAAAGACGAATGCTCAAAAAGGCTGAAGTTGAAAGTGTAACCACAGAGATCCGGAGAGAAGTGCTCAGAGGGTTGGAAAATTGTGGCTGGTGATCAACGGGATTTTGATTAAAAAGCACTTTATGTAACATCTTCCATACACTGATAAATGTTCAGCTGTAAAAGCTCTCCAGGAATGAATTCCCTCTAATAATGTTTGTTTATTTTTACCTTATTTTAAGAGCAAACCTCAATTACGCATCTGCCAAAGGAAGGGAGAGCATTTAGTCCACTTGTTAGTGGCTTTAGGATTTGATGAAGGGCTTTAAAGGGAACTTGAAAGCTAAGTTGCTCTTGACATTTTGGTTTTCTCTGAACTTGATATATCTGTATTTTTGGAAAGGCTTGATGATGGGAGACACTTTTTTCCATCTTCCAATATCTGGCAGGCTTCTTAGGGTGTTTTGAAGAATGCGCAACTGACAGCTGTGGAACACAAATATGGTTATTTGGAGTAGTAAATTAGAGATCGTTTCACCAGGCAAAGCCTCTGAAGATGATAAAACGTTCAGAAAACAGTTGATCGTCTATGGCTTATATTTTGCCTTCCATCAACATGCATGGAAGTGTCTTGTGCATCATACACCTAGGTCCCTGCAGAACTGGTCTGTGGAATCAGGCTGGAGAAGCAGGCTTCCTACTCATTCCTGCTGCCCACTGGCATCAACCAGTCAGAGGAGTGACACCGCTGCTGCGGGTGATAAGGGACAAGAAGGGAAAGAGCTGCAATTCCGAAGCCTTGTGGGAATGGCACAGCTGTGCCCAGGGTGCCCGTTCCCCTTTCTGTCACTCGCATTTCTGTCCTGTGCTTAGAGGTGAGTCTGGTGCCAGGGGCCTCCTGGCTGGGCTGAGAACACGCTAGCACGAGTGCCCACTCCTTTCAGTTCCTCCTGAACTTTGCGTTGAGCTTAGGATCGCGGGCTCTGCTTTTCCAGTTTGATCTCAGGTCACATCCCTGGAGCTACTCTCAAAAGTCACCCCGTAACCTCAGGTAAAGGCGGCAGCTAATTGTCGGGTTGAATCTCATGGTGTGAGTGGCCAGGCCTCTGTGCGCTAGGGACTGGTCTCTGACTCGCTTCTAGGTAAGGCTGAACGTGTTGGATTTGTGTGTTAAACCCCTGTCTGGGTTATGGTATGCCTACCCTGAGACAAAAGCTCTGTGCTAGCCAACACTGCTGCCGTGTGATTTATTGAACAGCAAAATGGCCAAGCTCAAGACAACGTTGATAAAAAGCGTGGTGGCATCTTGGGTTTTGAATTCACTTGCCCACTAGGTCTAAAGTAGACCCGGTCTATCTAAAGCAGACACCTGCGAGCTTTCTGGGACAAAAGCCCTTTGTTCAAGAAAAGGCTGACTTTGAGGAAGATTGAGTTGTCTAGAAATCAGAAGAGATGAGAACAAGTCAAACGGTTGCTTTTTTGTGTGTGTGGGTCTCTTTTTTTTTTTTTTTTTTTTTTAAGAGAGGATCTGTCATTATTTCTTTTTTCTTGTTTGCTGTGGGTTTTGTTCTTAATGATAGAGCCAGGTGCCAGCAGCAGATGATTTGCGTAGCTTGTTACGGAGCTGGATCAGCGTCGCCGCTGTTCCTGCGGCTCTGGAGCACTCTGCCTTACGCCACACTTGCTGCTTTGAAATCAGCCCAGCGTGCAGGTCCTGTTGCTGAGGCCTCTGAGGGCACTAGCCCAACAAGGCTTAGGAAACGGCTTCAGGTGGTGGCTGTTCCTTTCCTTACGCTCGCATTATTTCAGGAACCTTCCGTAGTAGAGAATGGACCTTATTCCAGCAGAAGCAGTGCTGGGAATTTGGCTTGTGTAATACAAGCCTCTTCCATCAGAATCTCAACAGCTTGAGCCAGGTTTCATATCGTGGATAGTCACTCATGCTTGCTGCAGTCCAACCCGATTAATCCAGGATAAATCAGGCTGCAAGTTCTATTCTGGCGTAGATTAAAAAACAAGTCAACTTCAGATTAGCAAATTGATCGTTCCTTTATGGTCGTGACCCGCATGAGTTCACGTACACAAACTCCATGGGAAAAAAGGTGCAGTAGCTACTTAGCAATTTCTTGCGTCTCTAAATAAATGTTGTCTCCTTAGTAAACTTGATTACTTCTCATGCTTTTACATAAGGAACTAGTGAAAATTGTGTCAACACTCTCTGTTTAAAGAGAAATGTTACGCTGTAACCTTCTGCATACTGGGAAATTTCATGTAAAGCAAGAACATCTTGACAGGGTATATAACTGCACATTTATTCAAAATAAAATGATCATTTATTAAGAAAACAATGTCTGCTGGTGGTAACCCCGTTCTGGTTTTCTAAATTAGCCCTTCTCCAAAACAGGCTCATTATCTAGGAAATGACTGCCTCTAGTAGAGTATCTGAACAAAATAGGCACAAGTAGCAGTAAGAATATTATTATTATTATAGCAGCTCCCAGTAGTGCTGCTACCGTTAAGGTTCTGTCAGAATTGTCATGGGAAGGCTCCTCTTTTCTGATATTTTTTTATTTTTATTTTTACATGACTATAAAAATTGGGGCCGTATAGGAAACTGGCATATCAGGTCTGAGGCTGGCAGCATGTTTTTGCTTTGAACAGGTCTTGCAATATAACTGGATACCACAAAAGTAGATATTCTTTGATTCCTACGATCATGTTAAGGCATGGCTTTTGAGCTACCTGGATTTTTCTTTTATGAAACAGAAGGTGCTTATAGTACACCAATCTGCCCATTTTATAATTTTCATCTCTGTTTGATCTCTGCCTGTCTGTCTCATCTTCCGCTCACAAGCTGGGATTCTCTCAGCGTATACGTTGGAGGCAGGGGCATAGGCAGGTTGGTAAAAATGGGACCCTGCTGACATCGACTGGAGTTTACTGTTGACATCCCGGGACGTCAGGAGTTTACTCTGCTGAGGAAGGTTAGTATTGACTAATATGATTTTGAATGACTAAAGTTTTCAAGCTCGCTAGCAGCTCATAAAGCAAACGAAATACACAGCAAAAGTCTGGTTATTTATTTATGCAGTTCATCTGGAATTAGTTACAGTGTTTCTTAACTATGCTGATTAAAATATTTACCCTTCTTGGTAAACGTAGTGAAATGTTAGCTGTGATCTTAGCCACTGGTGAAGTCCAGAGCTGCAGCACAGGGAGATGAGCACCGCACGCACCGCCGTCGTGCTGGGTCTGCGGTGAGGCCATCTGGGACTGGGATGGGTCCGCCCTGCCTGACGGGAAAGAATTTGGAGGCCTCGGTGCAATACCCACTTGTTGAACGTGTGAAAAAAGCACTTGTAATTGCTATTCTAATTAATGTTTTTGTGAAAAGAAGCAAGGATTGAATGGATCTGAAAAGTGATCCACCCTTACAGCTATAGAAGCGAGCCCTGCGAGGAAGAGGAGTGTGGCCAGGAGGGGATGGGGACGGGCAGCCACCCTGCCGGCTGCCGTTGTCTCCGAACATCTTCCCTTCCCTTCCCTTCCCTTCCCTTCCCGGGAATGCCTAGGCTGTGCAGAGCTTGCGTAGCCTGGTAGTCCGTCTGGTGGCCAGCATGGCCACGCAGCATGGGGAGGAGCAGCCTCCCCGAGAGGGACGTCTTCCTTACTGGAGTTCAGAGCTGGGAATGGGATGGTGGTGGTGCCCCCAGGCTTGGCTGTGTTACACAGAGACACAAAGCCTTTCCGGAAGCGCGGCCAAACTCGTGTGTTTTCTCGCGGAGACCGGGAATTTTGTAGCTCTATGAGTTGGAAGCCGAGGCTCACGCTGTATAGGGCTTCTGTCATCTGGGTGGCGTTGGGTTTGTTCTTCTTCCGCAACAATATAGTGATGCGAGTACCAGCAAAACGCAAGTTTGTATTTTGTCTAATTATGACCTCCTTAAGTTAATTTTTATGCACCAAAGCTATTTGACATTTGTCAAAACAAATTCAAGTCCCTAGGAGAGATTTTATGACAAACCCACCATTGATCTGACAGCTTGCTCTCCAGGGAAGAAATAGTGTGGCTGGCATTAAAGACTTAATGCTTCCAAAGTTCTTCTTTACCACCGGTCCCAAGGCAGAGTGTCTGGGCCTGGGCGAAGCCGGCTGCCACTGTGGCAGCTGGGAGTTTGACAGTGTTATGAGGAATTGCAACTGTTGATCAGTGGATTGTTACACCGTCGATGACAGCGTTGCAAATTAATTCTGAAATTAACTGAGGGGACAGGCAGAGGTCCCACTGTTCCTCTGGAAGGAAGAGGGCAGTGTCGAAATCAGCAGCGAAGCAGAGTAGAAATTGCTCTCCGCGTTCCGCCTGGCAGCTGGATGCGAGCGCGGAAGACGCGGCTGTCTGGCATCCGTGTGCACCTAGAGGAGCCGAGGCAGGGAGGAGATGACTAACACGAGTCGCAGGGCGGAGGTGTTGGGCTTCTCTCTTGCTTTTATAAATGGTTTATTGCACCTACAGTATCTTAGAGATGAGAAATTAGTAGGCTGATATTTCACTTCCGCTCTTAAAGTCACCTGTTATTTTGCAAAATGGAATAATTCCTCCTATCGCAGCCTTCTCCTACCCTT